>NW_007247121.1:59800-82269 GCF_000164805.1 Carlito syrichta
TTTATTTTTATTGTAGAGATGTGGTCTACGCCTGCCCAGGCGGGTCTCGAACCCGCGGGCTCAGGCAATCCATTCACCTCAGCCTCCCAAAGGCGCGGGATTACAGGCTGAGCCACCGAGCCCGGCCATCTATGTATCTTAAATGAAGAGCAGTCCACTAAGAACATAGATTATAAATAACCTCAATTCCAAAGCTACTGCTGTATCATAAATTATTCTTTGTAACTTTTTGCCAATTGCCCAAATATTCACTATTATAACTAAAATTAATGTAAAAGGTGGACTATAGTTTATAGATATGGGGTCACATGGTGTGGTGTGTGGTTACTTCTAAAATTCAGGGATTGCCTTTTACCTTTTCAGCATAAAAGTTTATAAAATGACATCTTGCTGCTCAAAAGATTTCAGTTATAGGCTGTTTTCAAAAGGAAAGTCTCTTGGGAATATGTCTCAATTAACTGTTCTTTAACATAATGTCTTCCCTATGGCTCATTTTCTTAGTTAATGATCAACATCAGCAATATGCATTTTTAACATGACTATGAAAGTTGTGTTCAGCAAGATGGTGATGGCAGAAGATAGCAGCAAGCTTTCCATCCATTGATTTATTCATTTATTTTATGTACCCTTATAAAGATAAAGCCATAAATTTCTTTATAAAATCTAGTTTACGCCGGGCTCCGTGGCTCAGCCTGTAATCCTGCGCCTTTGGGAGGCTGAGGCGAGTGGATTGCCTGAGCTCGCGGGTTCGAGACCCACCTGGGCAGCGAGACCTCATCTCTACAATAAATCAAAAAATCAGCCGGGCGTGGTAGCGCATGCCTGTAATTCCGGCTACTTGGAGGGCTGAGGCGGAAGGATCGCCGGAGCCCAGCAGGTCGAGGCTGCGGTGGCCGGGAGCGGCCACTGCACTCCAGTCTGGGCAACAGAGTGAGACTCCATCTCAAAAAAAAAAATCTAGTTTACAGTAGTTTACAAAATCTATTATTTAGAACAAGGATCTTATTTATTCATTCCTGGGTAAGAAGAGGAAGAAAATTATAAAGTCCACAAGATTTCATTAATGAATTGTAGTTTGATAATGCACTATAACACACCAAAGATTTACACAAGAAGAAGTTTGCAAACACTTAGCCATATGAGCTAAATTAATTAAAGTGCATATGGCTGCAACCCCAATATTTCAAACATTTCAGAGAATGGTTTGTCAATCTTGTTGAGAGAAAAAGTTATTGCTATAGACAAATGCTTTTCTAAAATTTCACCACAAAACAAGCAGTATCCAATAAAACTCAATTTATTACAAAGATATAGGCAGTTGATATGCATGTTGATTGATTGTTTCTAGTTTTTACAAAGCAATTTCTATGTCCTGCTGTTGATCTGATTATAATAGCTTTTATATGAAAAATAATTTTACATGGTGCTGTTTTTGAAAGACTCTGTTAACAGTTCTTTCCATACAGACAGATCTTGATTGCTCTTCTCCTGGTAGTGAAAAGGAAAAATTTCAAATAAACTTAGTCAAGCCTTTCAGTAGTGATTGTCCTTCAACTCCTTTCACTTAAGTCACTCCAATCACCTAGAAAAAAGACAACCAAGTTTCTAAACTATCACCAAAGTTAAGATATAGAAAATTCATTTTGAAATCCTGGAAGAGGAAATTGAGAAAAACAGTGATGAATAAATGATTCTCCCTTTCTCTTTTATTCAGACAATATTTCTTACTGTATTTTATAATGCAAAGATATTAGAAATGTCTAGAAATATACCACATTAAATTTAACAAAATTCATTATGAAAATATATTCCATTGTAAAAAATATATATATTCCCAAAGCAGTATATTCTAAAGTAGATTTGTTACATTTATTAAAGTATTCTGTGCCTTGATATGTTCCCTAAATTATAAGTATTCTTTTTTTTTTTTTGGAGTTGAAGTCTCACTCGGTCGCCCAGACTGGAGTGCAGTGGCCGCTCCCGGCCACCGCAGCCTCGCCTGCTGGGCTCTGGCTATCCTTCCGTCTCAGCCTTCCGAGTAGCCAGAATTACAGGCGTGCACCACCATGCCTGGCTGATTTTTTGATTTATTGTGGAGATGAGGTCTCGCTGCCCAGGTGGGTCTCGAGCCCGCGGGCTCAGACAATCCACTCACCTCAGCCTCCCAAAGGCGCGGGATTACAGGCTGAGCCACCGAGCCTGGCTTATAAGTATTCTTAGTAAAATAAATATGAGAAATTTTCAGTATAAAACTGCTTCTTAGAGTTTCTTGGTGTCCATGAATTCTTTAAATGCTATTTGCAATCATGGATTCAAGAAATATGTTTAATATTTGTCAAACATAGGTTTTCCTAAGTGTATTTCACTTCAGAACAGGTTTTTTTCCCCCCAAATAATAGCTATTAAACGTTCACAGATCAAGCACAACATCCTTGGAAAAAAAATTCAACTAAAATAATTTTATCTGTATTTACAATTCAGTTTTCCCAAGTAATATAAATTATTTTGAAACATACTACATATATTTCTTACAAATAAAAAGTTAAATAGTATTTCTATAATATAAATATTTAGTACATGAATTAAATAATGCAATGGATCAGGGCAAAGGAAAATAAAATATAGGACTTTTTACAAATGTTGAACAAAAAGTAAAATGCTGAAAGATATAAAAATTGAGTTCAATTAATTAAAAAAAGAAATCATATGGAGATACTTACTGAGAAAATCTCAGAATCTCAAGAACTATAATTTTAAAAAACTTTGGAGCAGAGAGACAAGGTAGCTGCAAAGTAATAAGAATAATATAATATGTGTATCTAACCTTGAACCTGAATTGCTGTATACCAGTTAACAAAAGAATAATGTCTGATCAAAGCTGTTTTGTGTCAACAATTTATACCGAGTCATATGATCAATTTTGTGAAATAAAACAAATATGCAAATGTATTCTTTTTTTATTATGAAAAGTATCTTAACAAAATGATTTTAATGAAGAAATAATAATTTTAAATAGTAGCAGCAAAATATGACTGTTTAAAAGAAAATAAATATCTAAGGAAATAAAAATAAATACATTAGACTTCAAAAATTAAGACATTTTCCTTTTAAGCAGTAGGCAATTACTGTCAGAGAATTTTACTTCTGGCTTTATAGGTTCAGTTGCAATCCCTGATTTGCCTTTGAATATTATCAGTTAAATTTTTGTCTATCTTGTGGTGCTTACAATGATACCTATGAAAAAACTGTTTTATAAAATAAAAGAAATTTATCTTGCATTAAAAAATACAAAAGGATGAAAGCAAATCAAAGGGACACAGAAGCCTAACTGAAAGAGCACTTAGTGGCCAAAGTTGGAACAATTTGAACAAAATTAATTGCATTTTAAAAATTATAACAAAATATAAAATACATATCCATGTATTCTATATTGATATAGATAATTGTACAAATAAATAAACAGAGATAAAGGTACACATCTTTTTTACAAATAATTTTTTATTTGTAATATATATATAGATACTCTTCCCTCTAGGAGGTGAAATTTAAACGCCCTCCCAGAGTGTGGGCTGGATTTCCAAAAATAGAATATGAAAAATAAAGAGCAGTAGCTTTCTAATGGAGAAACCCGCCAGATCCCTCTTTACCCAAGTGATCGAGTTGACTATCAGCAGTAATAAGTCGTGTTGGTATCAAGTACCCCCTAGATAGGATGTGATGAGAGAGACACTTCATCTGTGTGGTATTCTTCCTCCAAACTCAGAATCCTAGTCTGATCATGAGAAAACACCAGACAAACCCAAACACAGGGACACTGTGCAAAATAGTCCAGTACTCCTCAAACTATAAAGGTCATGGGAAACAAGTAACGACTGAGAATCTGTCATAGATTTCAAGAGATTAAAGAGCCATGACAATCAAATTCAATGTGGTATTCTGGATTGGATCCTGACACAGATAAGTGACATTAATGTAAAAATTCTACAAATCAGAAGTATTCCAAAATAGAATATTCTGTTTTTTAACTTGTATATTGCATGATAATGGGCTATCAATGAATAGCTATTAATCATACAAGATAGAAAGAAGCTGTAGCTTATATAAAGTGCAGACTTGTGGGCTCCCTCTCCCAATATATAGAAAGTGATAATGTTCTAGAAATTGAACTAGTAATGTGCAATTTATATGGTCTTTAAATGATTCTTACATACACCAATATGTAAGAATTAATTTTTTAGAGCCCTGTGCCTTTCATAGGCCCCAAAGACATTCAAAGGCTGTAAAAACCACAGTAGTAATGGTATTATCCAAAGTAACCAAATTTGGAGAAAATTAAAATTCAGCATGTGCTATATGGAAAAGCAAAAATTAGATAGAGAACCTTGTGGGCAAAATAATGTACTTCGATAGCATGTACATAACTGGTGAATTCACACAGTGTAGTGGAGTCATAGATAGAAAAGTAAAAAGATACAAAGTCTGGCAAGTACCCGAGTGAAAATAAAAAGCGTAGCAGTGGAAGCACCTTAGTTATCCCAACAGTCCCTTCTGGGTTTAAGAAAACTGACATCACTGTAAAGTACAGAGACTGGCCTATTGTAATTTCAATCAATAGGCCACAACTGTTTTAGTATGAAGTGTTACTCCAAAAATAAATAGTGTAAGACTGACAAACAAAAGCAATACCAGTAAGCTAATAAATTCTCAAGCAATTCAAAAGGCTCTGACAGAAGCAGTATGTAATGAGCAAGTAAACAAGAGAATGAGAATAAATGATGAAAATCAATGTGATGAAGCACATTGATTTAATGAAGCCTGATTCCAATTCTGACATCATTGTGTGCCTCTGTCTGCCCTCAGTTACCTATCAACTTTACTGGAGACTTAACTCAGGACACCATTGTCACGCCCCAGCAGACAAGAATAGTCAACAAGTTTGCTACTTCCCCCAACTCATATGTGGCATCTGCCAGCCTTTCTCAGATACCCAATCACATTCACTCTGACCCACACCAATTTGGAGTTATTTTGCTTGTATCAGCTATTGTTAAAGTCTACCTTCTGTGATAGTTAATTTTTATGTCCACTTGGCTAGGCTACAGTGCCCAACTATTTAGTCCAACAACTGTCTAGATTTTCCAGTGAAGGTATTTTTAGATGTGACTAACATTTTAAATCAGTATCCTTTGAGAAAATCAAACATATCCTCCATAGTGTGAGTGAGCATCATCTAATCAGTTGAAGGCTTTCAGAACAAAAGACCAAAGTTCCTGCAAGAAGGAATTCTGCCTCCAGACTGCAACATAGAAATTGTTTGTTTCCAGCCTTTAGACTTAAGACTCCAACATCAACTTTTGCCCAAATTTCTAGCCAGCCAACCAGCTTTGCAGATTTCTCATAAGCAAATCTCTTAAAATCTTTCTCTCTGTGTATGCAAATATCTATCTCCTATTATTTTCTTATCCGTGTGTGTGTGTGTGTGTGTGTGTGTGTGTGTGTGTGTGTGTGTGTGTGTAGAAATGGTTGTTATTCTGGAGAACTCTGACTAACACATTATTCAGTTATCCATTAATAACTACTGTTATTAATAAAGAACTTAAGCTAAGAGACAACAAATTCCAAAAGGAGTGAGAAAATAATTCTCACATTTTTCTAAGATATCATTGAATCTATTACAAACTTTTGAGTTGTTATTTTATAAAATAGCTATAATATCAGTAACACAGTACTCATCTTTTTTTATAATGAGATACATTGCAACTATTTTGCTACTGCTTCACTCACTGACATTTTTTTCTTAGCAAGGTATAAAATCCAGATAAGTTATAAGCAATATATAGACTTAGAGGTCCCCATTTTGTTCTTTGAACCAAATAGCATAGAAGAACTATACCGTATCTTGGCTAAATATCAGAATCACTTGTGGTATGTCTTAAAATACATATGTCAGGATTCTCGCCTGAACCTGCTGAATCAGAATTCCCTCCACCGACTTTGATTCACAGCCTGGATACAAAATAATTGGGTCACAGTATCTCCAACAGGATATAGTCCAAGACTACTGTTATTAATAAAGAACTTGAGTCTCAGAGACAACAAATTCCCAAAAGAGTGAGAATGAACAATGTCAGGCTAGTATTTTTTATATTTCTAGAAGATTCATTTTATTTTCTTATACAGACAAATTCCAGAAAAAAAATGACAGTACTCCTGTCTCCTTGTATGCATATTTTGTCATCATGTCCACTGTTTCAATTCACCAATGGCTAAAATCTTGGTCATTTAGAATGATGCTAAGTTAACCAAACCTTGAGGACATGTAAATGTGTAAATGTAACCAAACCTTGAGGACATGTAAATGTGTAAATGTTATCCACTGATTTAATCAAAAGAAGACTGACCTCAATTTCCTACTGATGGAACTTCGGAAGATGAATTCAGTGAGATGTCAAAAATTTTAGCTTATTTCCTAGGAGCTAGCAAAACAATTAAAAAATTACTTCATATTATGAATATGAAAAATGCAGAAAAATAAAAATCCTGGCTAAGAGACAACAAATTCCAAAAAGAGTGAGAAAATAATTCTCACAGTTTTCTAAGATATCATTGAATCTATTACAAACTATTGAGCTGTTATTTTATAAAATAGCTATAATATTATATTACCTGTATGTTTATTTGACCTGACAATACTCCTTTGTGAAAAGGTAGTCTGAGGAATGTTCTACGTCATCCAACTATGAAACAGAGTTTTAAAAAGCCAAATGAACTGGTTTAAGTTAGAAAGTAATGTAATAAAATGTATTTAATGGCATGACTAGGAAAATCAGCCCCGTAGTATATAAACTAGCATCTCCAAGTTTTGAATAGAATTTTGTGATTCCTATTTCCATTGGCCCTTTTTATATTTATAAAAATAGAATAAACTGAATGCTTTCTTCATTTGCAAACTTTGTAGACAAACTAACTGAAATACTTATATTTATTTGATCAATATATTGATAAATCAATAATGGTTTAGGAAGTGATTTTCATGATTTGGAAGATTATGCAACTTGATTTATTTACCAGCTACTGTACTTTTCTTCAATATTAATATTTTGAACATGGGGAAGAAAAAAAAAAACTAAGTAGTGGAGACCACAGAGGGGAAACTATTTTTTCTCTACAGCATATTTCAGAAATACATTTTGTTAAAGACCAAAGTGATTATTTAGAAAGAACTAAAAGCATTTACATTTGATACAGACCTGGTGAAATAAGGAAGGTATTCTAAATATATTATTTTAGATGTGAAACAGACATTTCTTTTTATCATTGCAGTTTTTAATCCTTGACAGTTATTCAAGGCTTGAGGAATGTTAAGCAATGTTCCAATAACTGCACGTACAAGAAAATAATATTCCCTGCGACCACAAGCAGCTTTGAGCAAAGCTTTTCCCTTCTGCTCCAGGCCAGGAACATTGGCAACCAAAGTGAAGAGGGTTGTCCTTCAAGAATTATTTTCTGTACTTCTCATCTCCTCAATTTTCAGTTTCAACAGCCTCTTCTTTTTTGAATCGGCTGCATTTGGCCTCACTGTCTTCCCCAAACCACTAGTTATACTGCAATAATTCCTCAGTTCACATCCTATAAAGCAGGGGTCTTCAACCGCCAGAGCTGTGGACCAGTACTGATCCGTGGCCTGTTAGGAACCAGGCCGCACAGCAGGAGGTGAGCGGCAATTGACTGGAGCTCCATCTACTGTTAGATTAGCAGTGGCATTAGATTCTCATAGGAGTGTGAACCCTATTGTAAACTGCACATGTGAGATCTAGGTTGCATGATCCTTTTGAGAATCTAATGCCTGATGTCCCCCATCCTGCCCACACCCTACCCCATCCATGGAAAAAATGTCTTCCACAAAACCGGTTCATGATGCAAAAAAGGTTGGGGCCTGCTACTTTAAAGGAATACTGGGTTTTGACTTTGCTCTCAATTCCTCTTTCAATAAATATATGTTGCACAAATTCATATTACTGCCATCGTTTCAAAGACTCAACGTTTTTCTGGAAGGAGAAAATCAAGGAATAATATTGCTAACAGAGAACTGAGTCACACTGCTGACAGCATTTGATAGATTATTAACGAGCTTCTCCTCATGGGTTGTTTGTCATGTGATAAATTGTGACTTAAGAGCACCATCCATATAAACAAAAGTGAAATGCTAATAGTATTTCGACCTAAAGAATATACACCAACCCATTAATTATTAAAATAACTAAGCTTTAAAATCACTTTGTCAGGAAGCTACAGAAAATAAGATAGTTTCTAGAAATTTGAAATATTAATTTGAACCTTAAATAGGTTTAACTGAGTTTAAATATTCAGAGACATATTGGGAAAATGGCAGAAACCTTCAAGAAAATAAGACAAGAAGACATTGCTTACTTTTTATGTATGAGCAAGAATTGAAGAATAAGCAGCTCAGAAGGAAGATAATAAATATGAATAATACACAGGAAACAATTTGCAAAACTTTTACTTTTGTAAATTGTTTTTTTCACTGAGTTTTAGCATTAGCTAGTTGAAGTCACTATCATAGTTTTATGAAAAGAGAAATCTGCAAATAAACCATTGAGAGTGTGGAAGCAAAGTTTAGAAAATTAAAAAATGAAAGAATATCACTCAAGTCAAATTATGAAAAACAGTTATCACATTAAATATAAGCTTATTCTATTAATATGCTCAGTCAATATTGTACTAAGGTATGGGATCATAGGGAATATTTTTCAAAAACTATACTTTTAAAATGTTTGAAAAAACTTATACTGGATTTCAGTGAAGCAAAATATATACACTTTCAATCAATACCTTCTGGGTCTTTAGCTTAATTAACATTATTACATTAACAAATTATTTTGCCTGAGCATTACTGCTATATAGGAAAAGATATGAAAACTTCTTTAAAAATTTCTGCTTCTGTGACAAAGTAAATATATTCTTAAAAATTATTAAATACATATAAATATTTCAAAGTAAATGTATTAGTATATTTACTTATTAATTATTAATTTATTAGCAACTCATTTTACATTGGTCATACATACAATTTTAATTTAGTGTTCTCTAGCCTGTATTTGAGAATGCCATTTTGTGTTTACATCTAAATGAAAAATTACTGTAAACGCTTTAAGTATTATAGCTCAATACAACCACACAAATTCAGTGTTTATATTTGCATTTGTGTTTTGAATCATGTTGAGTGTGATTGCTACTAGATGGCATTTGCTAGTGTAAAAATGACAATTGTCCCATGACCATCTAAAAGTGCATGATTCCACTTACACAGGGTATCTAAAATAATCAAATACATAAAATCAAAGAATGAAAAGATAGTTTCCCAGGGCTATAGAGATGGCAAAAGGGAGTTACTAGCCCACAGATACAAAGTTTCCATTAAGTAAGATGAATAACCTTTAGAGATCTGTTGTATAACACTGTACCTATAGTCAACCATAATGTACTGTACATTTAAAAATGTGTTGAGAGTGTAGATCTAATGTTAAGTGGTCTTACCACAATAAAAAGATGTGTGCTTTTGAATGTTATATACTGTCTAACACACAATTTCTTTATCTGCAAAATGTGGGTTATAATAATAAAAATTCACTCAGGACTGTTCTCTGATAATGAAGTAATATAGTGTGAACAGCCCAGAAACAGGTAATACTGATTTTGGTTTGATGTATCACTTTCACTACTATCATTAAAAAATTATTTTGATTATTCATATCCATATATACATAAAATGTGTAAATATATGCAAACACACATATGCACATATGTACATATATAAAAACTCACACACATGGAGAATGAGATAAGAAAATAAGTCACCCACCACTAATATATCATTAAGCCTACTGCATGTATTACTTTTTCAAAAAGAGATTATATAGAACACTCAATATCACATAGCTGCAAAAAATGCAAATATGAGGAGTTTATAGAACAAGTTTTTATGTTGGTACCTATAAAAATATCCAGTAAATGATAGGTGCTCAATAGAAATGTATGAACGAATGGGTAAGAACTAATCACTGACACTGAGTCAGAACTTACCGTCTTTCAGTCTTTCATCAATCGTGTAATTATTAGTGCTATGACATTTTTAAATGATGAAGGAAATTTAAAGTCAAAACAAAAAGTGTTCACAAATTATAGTACTGGAATTTGTATTTGTTCACTCTGTACTTATGACTGAGTCCCCACTGGATGCTGAAATATTTCGGTGTGTCTGTGAGGGTGATTTGGGGTTTTTGTTGTTGTTGTTGTTTCAATATTTAATTTTAGAGTTGCAGGGTACAAGGAAGGATTTACTACATAAGTAGGTTCCATGCTCTAGCTGGCCTTCTCTCCCCCTGAGAGTGGAGCAGGTGCCCAATGTGTCACCACATGTTCTCCTCTCTCTTCCCTCCCTCCTTCCCCTAGCAGTGCCCAGTGACTGCCAATCCCACCCTAAAAATCACCTAACACCCTTTGTGCTAGTGTGACTAGTGTTTAGGGCCCACTTATGAGTGAGTATATGTGGTATTCAGTTATTTGTTTCTGAGATAGTTCACTTAATATGATGGTCTTCAGCTGTATCCAAGTTACTGTGAAGGCCATGATTTTGTTCTTTATGGTTGCATAATATTCCACTATGTATATGTAGCACATTTTTCTCATCCAGTCCACTCTTGATGAGCATCTGGGTTAGTTTTATGTCTTTGCTATTGTGAATAGTACTGCAATAAACATGCCTGTGTAGATGTCTTTTTGATACAGCCATTTATGTTCTGGATATATTCCTGGGATATATCCAGGTAATATAGAAGCTCAATTTCCAGTTCTTTGATAAATTGCCATGCTGCTTTCCACAGAGGTTGAACTAGCTTACATTCCCACCAACAGTGGTGAAGAGTCTCCTTTTCACTGCAGTTATGCCAGCACTTGTTGCTCTTTTACTTACTAATGATAGCCATCCTTACCAGTGTTAGGTGATTCTGAATGAGATTAACATTTAAATCAGGAGACTGAGTAAAGAAGGGTGCCCTCCCTAATGTGTGTAAACTTCATTCAAATAGCTGACATCTTAAGTAGAACAAAAAGCTTGATCCTCCCTCAAATAAGAGGGAACTCTTCCTTCCTAACTACCTTCAAGTTGGAACATTGTTTTTTTGTTTATGTTTTTGTTTTTGTTTTTGCATTCAGACTCACACTGATGCAACACCTCTCCCTGGATCTCAAGCCTGCCAGCCTTCAGACTGGAACTACACCATCAGCTTTCCTGGGTCTCCAGCTTGCTGACTGCAGATCGTGGGACTTGTCAGTTTCCATAATTACGAGTCAATTCTAATAATAAATCCCTCTCTCTCCCAATAAATCTCTGTCTCTCTCAGATACACACACACACACACACACACACACACACACACACACACACACACACACGATTGGTTCTATTTATCTAGAGAACCCTGACTAGTACAAATACTGACCCCAAACTCTTCAAAGAATCGTTTATCTTATAGTCTTATATTCATATTCTTAAAAATATGATCTGCTCTGAAGTTTTTTATTTCTATTTAGTTTTATATTCTTAATTAACGCAAAACAGAATGGCATACTTTTTCTTACACACATGTACAGATCCTTCATGAAAATTTGAGCTTCCAGCCCATGCTTGTTTATTATTTCCCTTAGAAATGTAGATTTTTTTTAAGTCTTAGGTTTCTCTTAGCTATTATACATATTTAACAGCTAACTATTTCCCTAGAAGTTAATGATGAGATTATTGTGGAAACACCATCATCACTTCTCAGTACACACATAACCATACAATAGCAGCATGATTTCAAATATCTGAAAAATAAAATCATGGGGCAAATTAATTACTAAGTAATCTGGGGAACATTAATAAGAAAATGTTCTACAAAGTCAAGACATCTTCCTATTTGAAAGAATTCTTACAGTGACATCTACAATTTAATCTCCCAGATAAATTTTAAGTCTATAAGATATTACACTAGTATTAAGCCAATACAAAGTGAAATTTTACATCACTGAGAAATTGATCAATTGATTCTTTTCCATCTCTAGTGTAGGAGTCTATCATCAAAAACAAATCATCAAAAATTCAAATAATCAAATAGACATTGTTGTTATTCTGTTTTTTTACAGAATCAATGATTAAATACCTCTAAATCTGCCAAGATAAGTTTATACTGTATGATTTTGATATTTAATCTCCAACTTTCTTCATAAACACTGATTATAAAATAGTATCAGCTTCCAAAAGAAAAAAAGTATGCCAAAAAAGATACATTAATCAAAGCCATACAAATAAACCTTTAAGTGAAAATAAGCATTTTAAAGTTATGACTTTAAAAATACATTAGAACACATAACATTCTGTCATCTGGTCTTGTACCTTGGTTGTATGTTCATATTCAAACACAGTTACTGATACATTTGGAGTATATAAATTGTTGCTGAATTAATGCACAAACAAATTAATTATAAATACCTAAGTAGATTGATCTTATCTCTTCCACTATAAAATCCTTGAATTCTAAAAATACTTTTTTGTCTTTTTTATTTCCATATACATGTGCTATATTGTATATGTATTTATTTGAGATAGTAAGGAAGAAAAGATGGCAGGCTTTTTATTTTTTGAATTTTGTTTTTGTTTTGGTCTGCTTCTCCACTAAAACAGCCCTAAGATGTACAGAGATTGTGCCTCTCTTTGTTACCACTCTATCCTCAAATACGATACTCATGTTTGGGATGTATTCAGTAATTAATAATATTTGTTGAAAAAATAAAGTAATTAATTAATGAAAGGATACTTGAGACCAGTGGGAAGAAAGTGGAGTGAGTTCACTTCTAATGGTGGAAGAAGAATGATTTGTGGAGAATTCAGGAAGAGATCACATTTTGTATGGTTTAGGCAGCTTATGCCATAGAACCTAATTGAAGGATTAAAAGGAAAAGTCTTGCTGAGTGAAGTGGAAGTAAAAGGAGGTTGGAGGGGTGAACACATGCAGTGCTTTTGCTAAGAATGCAACTGAAGCTCTATTAAATCTGTACTCACAAGAAAAAGATATTCATTATCTAGGTGGAGGAAGTGAGCAAATATAGGATGTCAGGGAAGAGACATTAGAATTGTCCATTTTTAGCTCCAGACAGGGCAAAAAGTGTTTCTAGGATTGTGTTGAAAGATTAAGATACCAGAGAGAGTAACAGGAGTGAAGAACAAGTTCAAAAACGGCGAGAAAGATGGAAATGTGGAAAAAGCCACTGTTTGAGACTTTGGGGGCTGGTGCTTTGCCACCAGAGAAGTAGGAACTTTATGAGCAGGAGAAAAGCCGCCTCCCGGTAAAAATAAGGTCTAGGCAACGAATAAGGAGGTTATCCGAAATGTCACTGGCATGGATGCTGCAGTCACTGAAGGTAGCTACCATTCAAACAGAGTATTGTAATATTAAATCTGTGACCAAAAACCACTACATTTAATGAAACAATCACATACGGTCAATCTTCAAATAAATTGGTTTAAGAAATAATCCGGGTGACTCCACTTAAAATTGTTGCACTCACGTTCATAAATAACTTAAAAATATTCTATAGGTCAAAAGGTCACAGAGCAATGTCGCCCAGATTCCAGACGGAACTCAGTGCTTGTGCACCCAATCCCCCAATCCCTCCCCCCACTCCCCCTCCCTCCCCTGTTTCCACCACCACTACCCAGTAACCGCCACCACTATCCACTTCCGGTCCCATCGAAGACACAACGCCCATCGCCACCGCCTGGCCCAGAGACATCCTCCGACAGCTGCCATCCTACTCCACCCTGGCGGTGCTTCGAGGCTCCCGCTTTCGCGGCCACCAGCGCCGCCGCTGCCCGCTCCGCTACCCGCGCCAGCGCCCCACTTTGGCTGTGCTGTTAGCTATGCCCAACATGGCCACTGCCCCGCCATCACAGGTGCGCCAGAACTACCACCCCGACTGCGAGGCCGAAGTCAACAGCCAGATCAACCTGGAGCTCTACGCCTCCTACGTGTACGAGTCCATGGCCTTCTACTTCAACCGTGACGACGTGGCCTTGGAGCACTTCGCCCGCTACTTCCTGCACCACTCGCTCCAGAAGAGGGAGCGCACCGAGAAGCTGATGAAGCTGCAGAACCAGCGCGGTGGCCGCATCTCCCTGCGCCACGTCAGGAGGCCGGAGAGCGATGATTGGGAGAGCGGGCTCAAGGCCATGGAGTGTGCCTTCTTTCTGGAGACAATCGTCAACCAGGGCTTCCTGGAGCTGCACCAGCTAGCCACCGACAAGGGCGATCCCCAACTGTGCGCCCTCCTGGAAAGCCACTACTTGCATGAGCAAGTCTGGACCATCAGGGAGCTGGGGGGCTACCTGACCAACCTGCGCAAGATGGGGGCCACGAAAGCTGACCTGGCAGAGTACTTGTTTGACAAGCTCACCCTGGGCAACCTCCACAAGGAGAACTGAGCCGAGACTGTGGTTGTGCGGCCATGAGTGTCTTCCCGGCTCAGGCCACGAGGCGGGGCCTGCCTGTTGCCCTCGTACAGCGCCCCCTTTCGCATTTTCCTTTCAGTTCTGCCCCTGTTTCCAATAAAGTTGTCTGTTTCTTCAAGCAATAGAGGTGTCCAGTTGATACATGTATGCAGGCCTGCAGATCCCATGCAGGCTTCCAACGGGTATCTAGGAGTCTCTCCACCCACCCAGGCCCATCACCAGGTAGTTCAGGATCTCCGGGGATGGAGGGAAAAGGTAGTCCATGGGCCCCTGGGAAGCACATGAGTCTTCCCATTATAAATTGTGTGAGGCGGGGTGAAGTGGTGGGATGGGGTTGGGTGGGGTGAGGTCAAGGGGCTTCGGTTGGAGTGGGGTGAAGTGTTGTGAGGTTGAGGGGCTTGGGGAGAAGTGGCGAGAATTGGGGTGGAATTGAGGAGATTGGAACAGGGTTTGGGTGATGTAGCGTGAGGTGGGCTAGGATTGATAAGGTTGTGATGGGGTTGTGTTGAGGTGATAGGGTGAGGTGGAGTGTGGTGGGGTGAAGTGATGCAGGGGTGAGGTGGGGGAGGGGTTGAGAAGGTTGAGGTGAACTGGATGAGGTGGGGTGCAGTTGAGTGGGGTAGGGTCGAATGGTTTGGGCTATCTGGAGCCCTGCTCTCTGTGGCTTCATGTGCACCTTACAATATAAAACATGATTTGGAATTCATCATAGTGGTTGTTGCTAGGGAAGAAATTAAGGGGGGATGGGATTGGACAGGGATTAAAATAAAGGGGGGTCTTCAACATTACATGAAAACTTTTGTTTTTTCACTATGAAATTGATAACGTTTGCTAATTCTGAGTAGTAAGATGAAGACCCTGGAAGGTGGCATGGCAGAGTACCTCTTTGACAAGCTTACCTTGAGTGACAGTGATCCTGGCTTTAGACTGGTTTCTCCACAGATGCCAGACTGAATTCCTGATGTCACCAGTGCTGTATATTTGTACTATTTTGTCCAATAATTATATATACATATGTATATTATAATAAGTCCTCACTTAATATTGTAGATAAATTCTTGGAAACTACAACTTTTGCAGAACAACGTATAAGGAAACATTGTTTCCTGACTGACTGATAATAAACACAACTGAAGTTCCTAGGGCATATTTCTCATAACACAATGTCACCAAATTTGAAAATAAAGAACAAACCACTTCTAGTATTAAACATGGACATAAATGTGATCTATATATACATTTAAACGATTCATAAAAACAAGTAAGAACATTATTTACCCATGTATTTCAGTTCAGGGTGGAGAGTGGTTGGAGTCTATTGTGGCAGCTCAGGGCACCAACTGGGAACAAGCCCTGTCCAAGACACCATTCCATGGCAGGATACTCACACACAAACACTAACCTCACATTGGGACCATATAGACTTGCCAGTTCACCTAATGTGTTCAGCTTTGGGATGTGGGAAGAATCTGGAGTACCTGTAGAAAATCCATGTAGACACGGGAAAAACAAGTAAATTTTATACAGTGATCCCTGCTGGGAAGCAATTTTTTTTTTCTTCATCAATGTTATAATGAAATCATGTTGAACAAACAATGTTGAAGGACAGTACTGAGAACTTGCCGTGCATATGTATATATTTAAATTTTGTTTATATATAGATTTCATATTAATTTATTTATTTAGATATATGCATTTATTCTACCCACAGCAGACTTAATTTTGAATTTCCAGGCAAAATTCTAAGTTTTTGCTTAGGAATTTAACTTCTGTTCAAAGCAGTTCAGTGATTGTGTTATTGAAAATGATATAGCTGCTTCTGTAGATCTTTTCTTAACCTGATTTTATTTCTGCACTTGGGTTGCACGCATCCAACTTTGATTTGGTTTTTGTTGTTTGCTACCAAGAGAACCTAAGCTAATATGTCTTATCATCACCACACCTGTATCAGGCTCTATTGTACTTATTTATAGCAGAGTGAATAACTTCTCTCGAATAGTAAAGGACATTTTTCTCTGTATTTCTAGTAGAGTCTGTTGAAAGGAAAAATGCATGAAGATGTAGAAAGGATAAAATAAAAACAATTGCCTCCATGAAAATACAGAGAGAAATAAATGCTGCAACCACAGCTACCCCTTCTCAACTGGAAATGTGTGTTTCATTTATTATTTACAAGTTTTTAATTTCTTAGATCAGTTTTTATTAGACTGTGTTCACTATCATTCAGACCCACAAAATAATAATAGTTGTTCAGTGAAAAACATGGATTCATGGCTACACACACACACACACACACACACACACACACACACACACACACACACACACGATATGTATACAAAAATAATTGTATTAATTGAGTTAGCAAGATTTTTGTTCTTTTTTTGTTAGTTTTTTTTTACTCTAAGAATTTTCAAACTTTAATACAAAAAAAATACATTGTGAATTTACAACAAGGGGATACAATATTCAGCATTTCCCAAACTTTCTATTCATGAGATGCTTTTTCCACCAAATCTTACAAAGCCATACTCCAAAGAAAATAACTCAGGAAAAGATGACGAATACATACCTTGGAGAGCAGCTAAGCTTCTCTTTCACTGAGAAGTTATTATGTTAAACTTTCCTTTGCTGTGAAAATTCCAGCTGGGCACGGTGGCTCAGCCTGTAACCCCACGCCTTTGGGAGGCTGAGGTGAGCGGATTGCCTGAGCCCGCGGGTTCGAGACCCGCCTGGGCTAGGCGAGACCTCATCTCTACAATAAAAAATCAAAAAATCAGCCAGGCGTGGTAGCGCACGCCTGTAATTCCGGCTACTCGGAAGGCTGAGGCAGAAGGATCGCCGGAGCCCAGCAGGTCGAGGCTGCGGTGGCTGGGAGCAGCCACTGCACTCCAGTCTGGGCGACAGAGCAAGACTCCAACTCAAAGAAAAGAAAAGAAAAGAAAATTCCAGCACTAATTTCAAGGACATAAATGGAATGCAAAGACCTCAGTATGAGAGTGGGTAGATAGCAAACAGAACCATTTTGATTTCTGATGGATAACTCCTAAGATTGTATTTTTCTATTACCCTCTAATTTCCATTTCTAAATAAATGGCTCCTTGGAATGATGACTTTGATATTTCTCCAATACTTAAATATGAGAGAAGATTCAAAGCTTTCAAGTGGCTTATACCCTTCCCTTCCTCTACCTATATATTAATCTCATCAACAGCAGAGTTCTTCCTTTTGGTTTTCTAGACTAGATTGATGAATTTTGGTTGTAATATATCCTTTGGTCAAAAGCAATCAGTGCCTGCATTGTTTTGAAATGAGATGACTACTTCTCCCTGCAAAACCTGCTGACATTCCTCAAAATTCAGGTACTTGACTAGAAGAAAAAATAAGGCATATATGCTACACACCATTTTTATTTATAAAATCCAAGATTGTTAAGTAAGTATATAACGAGTCATTTACTCAATATGCAAGATCTTGCGCTTCTATCTTTTTCCTCTGATCTTGATTATCAATATTTCCATATCAGTATTCAATTTTGGATGGGCATCCTATTGTGGTGCATCTCTCTTTAGGTTCAGTAGAGGACCCATCAAACCTCGCTCCAGCTTTAAAACACACGATGCAATTCTATAAATTGCAACTGCATTAGTCCCAAACAATAGTAGGCATGAATTCTTGCAGTATTTTAATTTAAATGTGTCCCCACAGTTACTCTCAGGTAGCAATTCTCATGATACTTCCAATGAATTTGATAAGGTACCTGTTTTATTACCAGGCAGACATCAACATAATATAAAGTTATTATTTTTTCAATATAGAAAATATTCAATCATTTTAATAAATGATTATATTATACTAGAAAATAACAAGGTGATTTTAAAAAGCTTCTCAACAAGAGCAATGTTTCAGTCTGTGCCATCTCATTAACCACACCTTTCATTTGACTGCTGTTTGGCCTGCTTAATTCAATTCAACAAGCATTTGTTCTTAATAAATGAGTTGGTGCTGGGGAGTCAAAGTTAAATAAGACATGGACTTGGCCCAGTTAAGCAAACTATATTAGCATTTTGTCAATTTTTCAAGAGTAAAATACAAATCCAATATGAGAATATTTTAATAACCAATTAAATCAAGAGTGTAGCTAGGAAATGTTTTGCTTTTATTACTCTCCACTTACTCTTTATCAAAAAAGTAATGCTACACAGTCATTCAACAAACTTTCACAAATGGTAATGTAACAATTTTTATAACATAAGGAATAATGTAGTACCCTTCTTATAAGATCAGTAGACGCTAAAGAAATCTAAAACATCATCATAATGAGAATAATCTGAGTAATTTATGCTATGGAAATAGTGTAATGAGATATGTTACCTGAGGGAATAGGAGAATTTGAGCAGTAACTCAACACAAACAGATGAGATTTCATTAAATAAGGAGGTTACTCATTTGTTTACATGTTTTATGATGTTTTTGACTGAAGACATAGGATGTACTTGAAGTATGTTTTCCTAGTAGAGATCATGCAGGCTTCTTCTAAGAGACTAGTTCAAAGAATTATTTTCAAAACTAGAAAAATAGTTTCACAGTGGATTTGAATCTGTAAAAAAACATATAGCTAAGGGTAATCTAAAAAAAGTTAGAGCATCTTAAAGGTTAGCTCTTTTTTTCAGAAAAAAAATTCATGTGCTAGTTGAAGGCTTTTACAGCAACACTACTTATATTCACTAATGAAAGTGAAAAATAATAATAATAAAAGGCTTAGCTCTTTTGAGAGTTCTCCATATATTTGGAACCAATTCAAGACATTTACATAAATTACCTGATTGCTGCCTCATAGCAACACAAGGGGTGGTGCTATTGTTATACCCATTTTACAGATGATCAAAGTGAACGCAGAGAAATTTCATTAATTTCTTAATGTACCACAACTAACAGGTGACTGAAAAACTTATCTGAAGATATTTTGAAATTTGACTTTTAATTTCTTTATTGAACCATTGGTTTTCAGATGCATGTTGTTTAATTTCCATATATTTGTGAATTTTCCAGAATTCTTTTTGTTATTGATTGTTAGTTTTATGTAATTTTCATAAAAGATAAGTGATATTGCTTCCATCTTTCTAAAATTTTTAAGACCTTTTTGTGGCCTCACATATAATCTATTCTGGAAAATATTTTGTGTGTACTTGAGAAGAATGTGTATTCTACTGCTGTTGAATGGAATGTGCTGTATATGTCTGTTAAGTCCAGTTAGTCTAAGGTGTTGCTCAAGTCTAATGTTATATTTATTTTCTTTCTTGATGATTTGTCCATTACTGAAAATCAGTTATTTAAGTTCCCTACTAGTATTGTATTATAATCCATCTCACTATTCATATTTTCTAATATTTGCTTTATATATTTAGGTGATCCAGTGTTGGGTGCATATATATTTACAATTTGTATATCCTCTTGACTCCTTTATAATGGTATAATGACCTTCTTTGAGGGCAGAGAGTTTTTTACTTCAAGTCTATTCTATCTGATATAAGTATAGCTATTCTTGCTCTTTTTTAGTTTCCATTTTTATGGACTATCTTTAGCCATCCCTTTGCTTTTACTCTATGTGTGTCCTTATAAAAGAAGTGAATCTCTTGTAGGAAACTTATGGTTGGGATTTTTTAATCCATTCAATCATTCTACGTCCTTTGATTAGAAAATTTAATCCATTTACATTCAAGGTAATTGTTGATATGTAGGGACTTACTATTGTCATTTTGTCCACTGTTTTCTAGTTGTTTTTATAGATCATTTGCTCTTTTCATGCTCTATTGTTGTCTTCATTTATTATTAAGTTATATTCTTTGGTGGTATGCTTTAATTCTTTACTATTTACCTTTTGTGTATCTGCTATAGGTTTTTGTTTTGCATTACCAAATTTCTTACAAAAAACAACTAATAGTTACAACAGGCTATTTTAAGCTTATAACAATTGAACTTTGATTGCATGAAATAAACTTTTACTTCCCCAACCATTTTAAATTTTTGATGTCAAGGAGCTGGAGGAAGATGACAGCTGAGCCAGTCATACTATGCAAATCCCATTGTGAGTGAATTTATGGAAAATTTTGTGTACCTGTCAGTGAGCAAGTGGGCATGTGAATGGCTGACTGGATGACAGCTGAGGAGCAAGTGGCCAGGGATCTCCTGGTGAAGTGGCTGGCGGTGCAGCTAGTCAACTTGGACCCTAGTGATTCCCGGGACACAGAAGCCGAGCACCATTTTTTTTAACCGACAAAAGTCTTCTTGGGAAGAAGCTTTGGGGAGAGACTACTGGCTCCAGGCTCTGTTTTGCCACTGCAGCAGGAGAGAATGCCAGCTCCAGGATCTGCCTCAACACTACAGCATCTGGCTGCACATTGGCAATAAGGGCTGTGGAAGGAGAACAGAGGCAGAGCCCTACTTGAGAAGATGAAAGAGGAACCCTGCCACCATCTTGTTTCTGTGATAGATAACTGAGTATGATGAACCCTAAATCCATCCAAGTTGCTGCAAAGTCCATATGTTTGTCCTTCTTTATGACTGTATAATATTCCACTGTGTATATGTATCACATTTTTTAAATCCAGTTCAGCATTGATGGGCAACATGGTTGGTTCCATGTTTTTGCTATTGCGAATAGAGCTGCAACAAACATGTGTGTGCAGGTATCTTTTTGGTAGAATGACATGAGTTCTCTAGGTATATTCCCAATAGGGGTATTGCTTGGTCATATGGAAGGTCAATTTCTAGTTCTTTCAGAATTCGCCACACTGTCTTCCAAAGAGGATGCACTAGTTTGCATTTTCACCAGCAGTGTAAAAGCGTTCCTTTTTCTCCACATCCTTGCCAGCACCTGTTGTTGTTTGTTTTATTAATGATGGCCATTCTTACTGGAGTTAGGTGGTATCTCAATGTGGTTTTGATTTGCATTTCTCTGATGATTAGTGAGGAAGCACACTTTTTCATGTGTCTTTTGACTTTATATCTTCTTTTGAAAAGTGTCAATTCATGTCTTTTGCCCGTTTTTTAATGGGGCTTTTTTTTTTTTTTTTTTTCCTTTCGGTGCACTTGAGTTCCTTGTAGATCCTAGATATTAGGCCTTTGTCAGATATAAAGCTGGCAAATATTTTTTTCCCATTCTGTAGGCTATCTCCCCACTCTCTTGATGGTTTCTTTTGCTTTGCAGAAGCTTGTCAGCTTGATGAGGTCCCACTTGTCTATCTTATCTTTTATGGTATATATGCACTTGAGGTTTTGATCAGAAATTGGTTTCCAGTTCCAATTTCCATAAGTGTGTCTCCTGCATTTTCTAAGGTTCTTATAGTTTGAGGTTTTATGTTTAGGTCTTTGATCCATTTAGAGTTAATTTTTGTGTATGGTGATAGGTAAGGGTTCTGTTTCAATCTTCTGCATGTGATCACCCAGTTTTCCCAGAATCATTTACTGAATAGATTCTCCTCTCCCCAGAACCCAAATACAGGACATATAAGGCAAAAGATCATGGAAAACATCAATAAAAAATGGTTTTGTTGAGAAAAAAATAGAGAAAAAGGCCAAATAAACACAATCAGAAATACAAAAGATCAAATCACAACTGACTCTGAAGAACTACAAAAGATTATCAGAGATTACTATGCATACCTGTATGGAAACAAATTTGATAACCTAAATGAAATGGAGGACTCTCTGACATCACACAGCCTCCCCAGGTTGAAACAAGAAGACATTGAGACACTAAATAGACCAATAACAACCCAGGAAATTGACTCTTTCATAATAAAACTACCTACAAAAAATAGCCCTGGACCAGATGACTTTTCAGCAGAATTCTACAAAATGTACAAGGAGGAGCTGATACCAATCCTATTGAAAATATTCC
>NW_007247121.1:82522-149335 GCF_000164805.1 Carlito syrichta
CCACCATGACCAAGTAGGCTTCATCCCCAGGATACAGGGCTGGTTCAACATCTGCAAGACTATAAATATAATTAAATACATCAACAGATATAAAAATGAGAACCACATGATTATATCTTTAGATGCAGAAAAACTTTTGATAAAATACAGCATCATTTCTTGATAAAAAACCCTCACACACCTAGGTGTAGAAGGAACATACATCAAAATAGTAAGTGCCATCTACAATAAGTCCAGAGCTAGCATACTGCTAAACAGACAGAATCTGGAAACATTTCCTCTGAAAACTGGAACAAGAAAAGGCTGCCCACTCTTGCTGTTTTCAGCATCCTTTCTGTGTCCTTCATCTATGAGTTTGACTATAATATATTTTGGTATAGTCTTGTTTGGATTGAATCTGTGTGGAAAACTTTGACCTTCATGTATTGAGATACTTATATCATTGAATTTGGAAAGTTTTTAAAGCATATATTATTCATTTGAATAAGCTTTCTTTTCTTTTTCTTTTTCTTCTTGTTCATGAATTTCTATAACTCACATGCTCTTTTTATGTTGTCGCCTACATTTCAGAAACTTTCTTCATTTTTTAATTCCTTTTTATTTTTCTTCTCTGACTGTATATTTTCAAATATTTTATCTTTGAGTTCACAGATTTTTTTACTTTTGTTTGATATATTCGGCCATTGATACTTTCTTTTTATATTTTTCATTTCATTCGCTGTATTTTTCAGCTTCAGAATTTTTATTTGAGGTTTTCAAAAATATTTCAATGTCTTTGTTAAATGTATCATTTTGATCATTTATTGTTTTTAAAAGTCATTGAATTCTTTCTTTTTATTTTCCTGAAGTTTACTGAGATTTCCCTAGGACAATTATTTTAAATTATTTTTCAGGAGGTTTCTATGTATCCATTTCCTTGGAGTCAGCTAATGGAAGATGTCTGTGTTCTGTAGGTGGTATTACATTTCCTTGTCTTTTTATGTTTCGTTTTTGCTATTGTTGTTTCCTTACATTGATATCTGAACTTTTGAAGATGTAGGGACTTATTCTTTGAAGATTGACTTTGTCTTCAAAATCTCTTCATTAGTCACTTTGTCCAGAGATGCTGGGCAGACTGTCTGGCATATCTAAGGGTAATCTTGCTGCTGGAGTCCTCGAGCAGGCTGGCCTGATACCTGATTCTGCAGTTAGGCGTGAAGCCTGGATCCACAAGGGTGAACTTGTTTTAATTGAATCTGTAGTGATTGGCCTAGAGCCTAGGTCCATGGGGATGGGCCTAGAGCGAGTATTTATGGGTGCCTGCCTGAAATCTGGGACCACAAAGACTGATATGACACTGGATTGGATCTTGAACTTAAGTTCTCAGAGGCTGACTTGGTATTTGGGCGAGCCTGAATCCTGAGTTTGCAAAGATGGATCTGGATCCTGGGTCCATAGGGGCTAGACTGGAATCTAGGTTTTCAGGAATAGTCTTAAAATACCAGTCAACAGAGTTGTTGCTGAAAAGGGGTAACCTGGGGTAGTCCTAAACCTTGGAACAGCTGGAACAAGCCTGTACCTAGGTTCCACTGAAGTCTTGGTCTGGTCTAACACTGGAGCTGGCATGGAGTCTGTTTTCATGGGAGCTGCTCTCTTACCTAATATTGTGAGTGCTGTCCTGGATCTAAACTTTACAGGTGCTGACCTAGAGGCTAAGTGTGCAGATGCTAGCCTGCAGGCTAGGTTTGTGAAGGCTTGCCTGGGTCCTGAGGCTATGGGGACTGATCTGGGATGTGGATAGACAAAGGCTAATGTAGCATTGAGGTCTACTGGAACAGGCCTGGCTCCTAGGTCTGCTGGGTCATAACTGGACCTGGGGTTGCTGGAAAATGGGGCCACAAGGACCAGCCCAGGATGCAGGACCACAGTGACCACCCTGGCATTGCACAAGCCTAGAGACTGTGTCCCTGGGTGCCTACCCGGTGTCTGAGTTTGGGCTGCCAACTTGGTCCTAGGATGGGTCTTATGCCCATTCCCTGGCCGTGGGGTCAGCTCAACTTTGATTGTGGTTTAAAGCCTGAGGTCACAGTGGGGCAGCCTGGAAATGGAGTCCACTGAGCAGGCATGAATACTGGAACTACAAGATCTGGCTTAGAGTCAGGGAAGTCTGAAGTCTCAAACCATGGATATGACCTAGAGTCTTGACCTTTGGGAACCTGCCTTGCACTGGGTTTTACTGAGGCATGCCCAGTGTTGGAGTTTAAAGCTAAGTCCATTGCTCACTTCCTTCTTTTCCTCACCCCCTATGGAAGGTATGTCTTTCCATGCTGTGCTGCCTGAAGTTGGGAAATAGGTGATGTGACTAATGTGAAACTGTTTTTCCTACCCTCTTCAATGTGTCTTTTCTTGTTGCTTTGATATACTTGGGTGCTATAATTCATCTCAGTCTAATTCTTGTGAAGATATTTTTGTGCATGGTTAGTTGTTCTAATTGATGTTTTTGTGGAAACATAAGTGCTGGAGAGTCCTATTCTGTCTTCTTGCTGACATCTCCCTTGAGTTTAAATTTAAATATACACAGTCTAACTTAAGGCCCTGGACACTTAACCAATATTCTATATGGTGATGGGTAAATAAGAAATTTATGAACCCTATGATTATGACAAGGAGACATGGTCTGCTGTGAGAAGTTACCATAGGAGAGCTCCTACAAGCCTGGTTTAACAGAATCTCATTCATTAAGGTAAACTTATAACATGTTCAATCAGTTAAGTGCTAATATATGAATTAAAATGGCCAATGTGCGTGTTTTAAAAGTCAAAGATTTGGGAGATTGTTCTAATAAAGACAGTAAATTTGAACACAGAGCAAAGACATGTGGTCTTCTGCTATGTATTAAAGTAATTACACTGTTCTAAAATGTTGAGCCCTAGCTTTTATGGGACAGAAGTAAGCTGCTGTGATACTATGAAAAAAATGATTGGAGATATGAAGTAGAAATAGAAAAGTGAAATGTAAGTAGGAAGGGATTATTTTAAATGGCTAGTAGAGCAAACAAATTTTAGCCAATCAATATAGCACTTGTAAGAAATAAACATTACATGAGTAATCATTGATTCTTTCAATTCAGCATTCTGTGATTAGTAACAGAGTGTGATTACCATATTGCTACCAACCGGAAGCTTACATTTTGAGAAAAACTTTTCAATTCCTTTCACTCTTCTAAAGGGTTCTAGTAAAGTACAAGAAAACAATCTTTTTTTCTATATTACCCCAAGTTTGTTTTTCTAGTTCTAAACATAATGGATTTGGAATGAGACGTTCCAGGAGTTATTGTTAGTCCATGAAATCAGAAATAATGAATTTATAAAAGAATATATCCATATGGTTAACAGTGCTTTCTCTAAGAATGCCCCTAAAACCTGTGTTTTCTGTAAAAATAAAACAAAAGTTCGTACCTATCCAAGAGGAGAAAACTCACAATCTAGGTGAAGAAAATGAGCAAATCCAGGATGTCAGGGAAGATATATTGAAATTGGCCCTTTTAGGGTACAGATAGAAGAAAAAGTACAAGTTTGTAAGACTGGGGTGAAGATTAAGAGACTAGAGGAAGGATAGGGAATAGATAACAAGTTCAAAAAATGAAAGGTGGAATGCTTTACTGTTTGAAATTTTGGATGTGGTGCTCAGCTGTCAGAAAAGTAGGAATATATAATGAATAGAAAAAGAAAAGTAGAGGTCACTGGAATTAATAAAGTCTAAGAACTGAGTGAGAAAGTTATCCAAAGTGTCATTAACACCAAAGTGGACTTTTCTCTGTGTATCTAGGTGATCTGCTCTCTGTTATGAATTATATGTCTGCAGGATGTCACAATCTCACATAATAAAAACATAACATAATTAACTACATTTTCATACCAATTTATAATGTGATGTCACAGTGGTCAGTGCCTTTTTCTTACTAAGAGCTCTCTCTTATAACAGCAAAAATAATTCAGACATTTTCCCTTTTCTGCCACAGCAACTTAAGACTGTAAAAGATTAAGAAGTCCAGGGGTTAGGTATTAAAATATTAAGACATTTTTAAAATTGGAAAAATGTGAGAACAAGGATGTCTTTTGGGTTTAAGCAAAGTCAGTTAAAAGTGTTCATATTATAAACATACATGATTTAACTGATTTGGGACCTGGGGGTATTAAGAATGAATGGAGCATAAAATATATGTGAAAGGGTTATTTTAAAAAAGTAAAGAGTTTAGAAATTGGGTCTCATTTGCCTACAAATGGTTGCTACAAATTCCTCTGGAGAACAAATATGTATGTTTGTCTTGGGTGACAAAGTCTACCAAGCTATAGAAAAATAACTGACAACAAGCTGCTATGACCCAGCAGCAGCGGTTCAGAGGCTCTGAGTGGTGAAAGGAATGTGACATGAGTGTGAATGTGAAGATTCCAGCACCACATCTGCAGTGCTACCTGTATCAATATTTTGTTCCCCAGCTGTATAAAATACTTATGTACCACTGATTCATTTATTTTTATTTTTCAAAGGGACATAAAATTCTGTATTTAAACAATTCTGTATTAATTGAAGTTTAAAAATCCACATATGCTCATCAAGCTAAATAAGTTAATTTTTGCATTGCAGTTACAAAAATTATAGCATTGTTCCTAGTTCATAATAATATACCTTCTTATCTCATCTTTGTTGGATCAGACTAGTATATTTGGTATAAAATATAAATTAAAATCTAAAGTAGAGGTAAAAACTGAAGTTATTATGAGAGTCTGAAAAGTAGGGTGATATTTATTAAATTATAGCTATTTACAGCTAGGCTTCATGTTCAAATATGTTTCTTCTCATGTTAATTATAACCTTTGAATGTGAGTGTGATTGAGAAACAAATGAGTGTTCAGAATTTTAAGATTATCTTTTAATAACTTTTAATTTTTTGACTGTAATACTATTTTCAAAAGTCAGTTATATTAGCAAGCATGTATTGTTATTACATTAATGTAATTTCCTTTATTTGTTCTTTAAAAAGGAATGAGTCAAAAGCCTAAAGAATTCTTATATCCAAATAGTGAATACTTTGAAAGTAAAAGTAGACTATCCCTTTCCTCAGTCAAGTTCCTGAATACAAAATTGACAAATGTTTTCCTTAAAACAGCAAACGCCTAGTCTGATTAAATCTCTACTACTTTGATGGGCCAGAGAATAATTTTTGAAGGGTGTTTCAGTGTGACCTTAAACTTTGTATACCTTTACTCTTTATAGTTCCTCCAATTGGATTGGTAAAATTTGTAGCTTTTTCAAGCTGTACTTTTATTCGATCATGTGTTTGTTGCTAGTAGTAAAAATGATTGTTCAAAACACACTCAATGAAAATCAATGTAAATTGTATTTTTGTTGTCTTAAATAGCTGTCTTAAAGTAGAAACTTACCATAATCTATCAGGTTTATTATGCCTGACAGACTTTTAACAAATCTCTAGCATAATCATCTGCCTATAGTTGCTACTTACAACATGTAGGCCCTGTCTCAGTTTTAGAAACAATCCAAGCCTTCTTAGAGAGAGGTCATGAATGCAATCAATAATCATGTTGAGTTAGTTGTTCTTGTAGTTCTATTTTATGTCTGTTTGAGGAGCTTAGTTCCCTCTTGGGATCAAGTTCTTTCTTTCTCTTTTACTCTTTTTTTTGGGGGGGTCTGGACTTTAATATTGGTACTGATCTTGATAAGTAACCCAGCACTTCAATCAATTCAGGACTGGGAGTCTGATTTTCTCATTTTAAAAAGTCACTCAACACAGAAAACTGAAGCTGTCCATGCTAGTTAACTCTATCTACTCAAAGATCTCTTTCCAGTTGACTATCAAAACATTCACTATTATAAATTTTATTAAAAGTTTATTCACACTGAGCGGGGTCATGTCTGTAATCCCAGCACTTTGGGAGATCTAGGCAAGAGGATTGCCTGAGCCTATGGATTCAAGACCAGCCTGGGCAACATGGTGATACCTTGTCTCTACAATAAACCAAAAAATTAACCAGGCATGATAGCATGTGCCTTTAGTTCCAGCTACTAGGAAGGCTGAGGCAGAAGGATTGACATAGCCCAGCAGGTCGACACTAGGGTGGCCGTTAGCATGCCACTGCACTCCAGCCTTGGCGATGGAGTGAGACTCCAACTAAAAAAAAAAGAGTTTTCATAACTTTTTACATGGGGAGGACCAAGATGGCCACCTGAAGACATCACACAATTGCAGTTCACAGCAGACAATGGATGGCAAAGACACTCAAGGAGATCCAAGAGAAAGTAGACCCAAAGATTCTCCAGGCCACAAAAATAGTGCAGGAAGTAAAAGCTGAGCTGGCCATTGTAAGAAAGGACTAAACTGAACTTCTAGAAATGAAAATTTCTCTCCTGAAATTTCAAAACACAATAGCGAGCCTTAACTGCATACTCAACCAGACAGAGGAAATAATCTCAGATTTTAAAGACCAAACTATTCAACTAACTTAGTTTAACAAAACCAAAGAGAAAAGGCTTAGGAAGAATGAGCAAATTCTACAACAAAGTTTGGGGTTATATAAAGAGACCAAATCTATGATTGATTGACATCCCTGAGAGTGATGGGGAAATTGAGAACATTGTGGAAAAAATCTTTCAAGAGTTCAGCCAAGAAATTTACCACTATCTTGCTAGAGAGGCAGCCGTGTAGACACAAGAGATTCAGAGAACTCCTGTGAGGAATTACATGAGAAGACCATCCTCAAGGCACACAATACATTTCACCAAGGTAAGCATGAAGACAAATACTAAAGGCAGCTAGAGAGAAGGGACAGAACACCTACCAAGGAAAACTCATCTGACTTGCAGAAGACATCTCAGCAGAATCCTTAAAAGCCAGAAGGGACTGGGGTCTTATCATTAACATTTTTTTCAGATTAGAAAGCATAGTTTATTTAAAAGGTAAATTAGAGAGAGAAAAAGGGAGGGGGATTTGCCTTTCCAAGGGAGGGGAGGGGGGCAAAGTTTTGGAAACATGGTAGTGGCCATAGCTCAAAGAGCACATCGTCACACCAGAGTATAGTAAAACCATGGTTAATGGCTACGCATGGTTGAATCCTTTTAATCCTTCCCTTTGAGGGGGGAAGGTCGTTAGGGTTACTGGGTGGTGGTCTGCTCCACATCATCATGAAGGGGCAGGCAACTGCAGGTACTGACGTCAGATGATGGACAACAGGCAGACAAGTGGGTTAGTCACATGATTGCTGCCATGGTGGTGGGGTCTGTCTGTCACAAGATCACAAAGGTTGATTAGGTTAACCTAGGTCTTATGGGTGGAGGCAAATACTTGAAATAGAAAAGTTAGTTATTACAAAGCAAGCTGGGGAAGGGGTTGTAAAACAATTATCAATAGCTACCTCTGAGAAACTGGATTGGCTAATGATTTGAGGGTAAGTTAAGTGAACTGCTAGAAAAACATGGGATTTAGGCAATGTTAAAATGGCTGCTTCTTGGATGTATTAAATCCATGTCATGTCCTTTCATCGGTATATTAAATCCATGTTATGTCCTTTCATTTCCCCCTCTTGTTATTTTAAAATATTCTTATTTGGACCTGGGAACAGGGATGAGGGTCAGTCTTCTGTAACTGTTTCTTGCTGAACAGGGGTTATAGGGTTGTCCCTACCAGTCTAGAGTAAGAGCAACTTCTGCCAAGAATTTCCAACCCCAACAAGCTAAACTTCATTAATGAAAGAGAATTATAATACTTCCCAGGTATCCAATCCAATCCCTAAGAAAATATGCCATCTCCAGTCCAGACCATTAGAAAATGCTTAAAAATGTTCTAAGTACAGAAACAAAAGAATGGTTCCACCCATTCCAAAAACATAAGCAAGTACAGAGTTTAAAGACCATACAAATCAACCACAAAACCTAAAAATTAAAGCAGCTTCTTCAAAGAAATATGACAGGAACTCCAAGACTTCAATAATTAACTTAAATGTGAATGAACTCTATGCCATTCAAAAGGCACTAAGTGCCCAATTGGATAAAGAAACATGATCCATCCTTCTCCTTCTGCCTTCAGAAAACCCAGTTAACTGCCAATGACACCCACAGGCTCAAAACAAAGAGTTACAGAAACGTCTTCCAGGCAAATGGAAAACAAAATGAATAGCAAAGAGTAGCTATTCTTATGTCAGATAAAACAGACTTTAAACCAATAAAAGTTTAAAGTACACTGCATAATGATAAAAGGCTTAATCCACCAACAAGAAATATATATATATATATATATATATATATATATATATAAAACCAACATATGAACATTTAGATTCATAAAACAATTGAAATTAAACTAGGAGAGCACATAGATATCCATACATTTGTAGTTGGAGACTTTAATACTCCACTAATAGCCTTATACAGATCATTAAGGCAAAAAACTGACAAGGAAATCTGAAACTTTAACTCAACACTTTACCGGGTAGACCTATTAGACATGTACAGAAGACTTCGCCCAATAACCACAGAATATATATTCTCCTTATCAGCACATGGAACATACTCTAAGATCAATCACATACTCAAATATAAATCAAATGTGAAAAAATGTCAGAAGGTTGAAAGTATACCAAGCATCTTCTCAAACCAGTGGAATAAAAAATATATATCATCAGTAACAGGAGCCCCTCAAACAAACAAATACACGAAAATTAAACAACATGCTTCTGATTCAGTTTTTGGATAACACAGAAATCAAGGCAGAAATAAAAAGATTCCTAGAAACAAATGAAAAACACAGATGCAACATGGCAGACCAGAGGTTTCTGGAAAGCAGTGGCGAGAGGAAAATTTATAACAGTGCATGGACATGTCAAGAAAACAGAGGGATCCCAAGTAAACAGTCTAATGTCACACCTAAGGGAGCTGCAAAGACAAAAGCAATATAACCACAGAATTACTAGAAAATGAAAATAATTAAAATGAAGTCAAAGCTAAATGAAGTACAAGCCAAAATATTTCATACAATGGATCAATGAGACAAAAAGCTAGTTCTTTGTAAGGATAAATATGATTGGATAAATAAAGTCATTGCTTTGTTAAACTTTAGTGTGTCCATGTGGCTCTTTGAGCTATGGCTGCCATGGTTCCTAGCTTTGACCCCCCCTCCCCTACCTTGGGGACTCTCCTCTCTCTCTCCAATTTGCTTTCTAAATAAACTATATTTTCTAATCTAAAAAAAAATGAATAAATAAGATTGGATAAAGATCCCTGGCCAAATTAGAAAAAAAAGAAAGAAAGAAAAAGGAGGAGGGTGAGAATTCAAATAAACACAATTGAAATTTAAAATGTAATGTTACAATTGACTCTGAAGAAATACAAAAGATCATCTGCGATTACTGTGAACATCTGTATGCAAATAATAGAAAATTTGGAGGAAATGAAAAAATTCCTGGCATTGCCTACCCCACCTCAAGATGAAAACAGAAAGAAACTGAATCCCTAAACAGACAAATAATGATACAAGAAATCAACTCAGCAATAAGAAACCTCCCCAACAAAAAAGTCCTGGACCTGATATCTTCTCAGTTGAATTCTACAAGACATACAAGGAAGAACTGATACCTACTGAAAGTATTCCAATCCATCAAGAATTAAGGAATTATTTCTAGCTTACCCTATAAAACCAATATCATCCTGATAACCAAAAATGCCAAAGACCCAACAAGGAAAGAAAACTACAGGCCAATTTCTGTGATGAACATAGATGCAAAACTCTCAACAAGATTTGAGCAAATTGCATTGAGCAGCACATTTCAAGGATCATCCATCACAACCAGGTAGGATTCATTCCTGGGCTGCCAGGCTGGTTCAACATATGCAGATCAATAAACATAATCCATCACATAAACAGGTGTAAAACCAAGAACCACATGGTTAACTCATTATAAAAAGGAAAAGCATTTGATAAAGTACATCATCTCTTCTTGATAACCCTCACACACCTAGACATCAAATAAACATACCTCAGCATCTATCAAGCCAGAGAGGTGAAAAACCTTTACAATGAGAACTACAAAGAAATCAAATCAAAGGACATCCAATACTCATGGACTGGAAGAATCAATATCATCTGGAAGTCCATCCTACTCCACGCAACCTACAGATTCAATGCAATTCTTATCAAACTACCAGCATCATTTTTCACAGACCTAGAAATGACAATACAGAAATTTATATGGAAGCAATAGATTGTTCAAAGAGCTAAAGCAATTCTCAGATAAAAGAAAGATGTTAGAGGCATCACACTTACAGACTTCAAAGTTTACTATAAGGCTACAGTAACCAAGACAGCATGGTACTGGTACAAAAATGTACATATAGACCAATTAAACAAGACAGAAAATTTAGAAATAAAACCACAGACCTTCAACCAACTCATCTTTGACAAGGCTGAGATAAACAAACTTTGGGAAGATAAAACATATTTAGCAAATGGTGCTGGAAAAACTGACTAACCACATACAAAAGAATGAAACTGGACTCTTACCTATCACCATATACAATAAATAACTGAAAATTGATTAAGGACATAACTGTGAAGCCTCAATCTTTAAGAATCATAGATGAAAACTTAGGGATCATCCTTCTGGACATAGAAGTAGGCGATTAATTCATGGCCAAGTCCTCAAAAGCAAATGCAACAAAAGCTAAAGTTGATAGATGGGGCTTTAACAAGCTAAAAAGTTTTTGCACAGCGAAAGAAACCATCAAGAGAATAAAGAGACAACCCACAGAATGGGGAAAAATATTGGCAAGTAATGCATCCAACAAAGGGCTAACATCTAGGAGCTACAAGGTATTCAAATACATTGACAAGAGAAAAACAAATAACCTCATTCAGAAGTTGGCAAATGGCATGAACAGACACTTCTCAAAGGAATATATCCAAGCAGCCAACAAACGTGAAAAAATGCTCAGCTTTGCTAATGATAAGAGAAATGCAGATCAAAACTACAATGAGATCCACCACACGCTGGTCAGGATAGCTATTATTAAAAAGTCAAAAAACAACAGGTGTTGGTGAGGCTGCAGAGAAAAGGTAATGTTTCTACACTGTTGATGAAAATGTAAGCTAGTTCAATCTTTGTGGATAGCTGTGCGGCCTTTTCTCAAAGAACTAAAGATTAAGCTATTATGTGATCCAGCAACCCCACTTCTGGGAACATACCCCGAGAAACCTAAATTACTCTATCAAAAAGACATCTGCACTAGTATGTTCATTGCACCACTATTCTCAATAGAAAAAAACATGACAAATCCTGACACCCATCAAAAGTGGGCTGGATAAAGAAAATGTGGTACATATACATGATGGAGTATTACATAACCATAAAGAAGAGCAAAATAATATCCTTTGCAGCAACATGGATGCAGCTGTAGGCCATCATTCTCGGTGAACCATCACAGAAACAAAAAGTTGCATGCCACATGTTCTCACTCATAAATGGGTCCTAAACATTGGGCATGCAGGCACAAAGGTGGGAACCATTGATGTTGGGCACTGCTAAATGAGAGAGAGAGGTAGAAGTGATAAGGGGCACACAATCGTCTATTGGGTATCATGTCTACTACCAGGAAATGAGAGAGCCTGCTAGATGCCCAAACCCATCTACGGACAAATGACTTATGTAGCAAATCATCACATGTACTACTAACTATAACATAAAAAAATTAAATGGATCAAAGGCTTAAATGTGAAACTTCAAACTATATGAATTTTAGAAGAAAACTTAGGGAATACCCTCCTGGACATTGGCCTAGGCGATGAATTCATGGCCAAGTCCTCAAAAGCAAATGCAGCAAAATTAAAATTGATACGTGGAAACTTTTCAAGGTAAAAAGTTTTTGCATAAGTAGAGAAACCATTCAGAGAGTAAAGGGAAAATAATATTGGCAAGTTAAGCATACAACAAAGGACTTACATTCAGGATCTACAAGAAACTCAAATTGACAGGGAAAAAATAACCTTATTAAAAAGTCAACAAAGGACATGAACAGACACTTCTCAAAGGAAGACACTCAAGCAGCCAATAAATATGAAAAAAGAGTTCAGCTTCATTATTATTAGAGAAATACACATCAAAACTCTAATGAGATACCACCTCACATCAGTTAGGATGGCTATTATTAAATAGTAAAAAAAAAAAAAAAAAAGCAGTTGTTGGTAAGACTGCAGAGAAAAGGGAACACATCTATACTCTCAATGGGAACGTTAGTTAGCTAGTTCACACTGCTTTCTGGAAAGCAGTGTGACATTTTCTCAAAGAACTAAAAATTGAGCTACCAGATGACCTGGAAATCCTACTTCTGGAACTATACCCAGAGGATTATAAATTACTCCACCAAAATTACACTTGTACACATATGTTCACTGCAGCACTCTTCACAATGTCAAAAACATGGAACAAGCCCAGATGTGCATCTAAAGTGGAGACTGGGTAAAAAAACATGAGGTACATATACATGATGGAATACTATATATATATATGAACAAAATCATGTCCTTCGCAGCAACATGGTTGCAGCTGGAGACCATCAGTCTAAGTGAACTATCAGAACACAAAAAATATTGAATACTGAATGTTCTCACCCATAAGCGAACCCTAAACCCTGGGCAAATGAGCACAAAGGTGGAAACAGCTGATGCTGGGCACTACTAGTTTAGGGAAGAAGGGAGCTGGGATAAGGGGCACACAACCAATCACTGGGTACATGTCCACTACCGGGGGACAGTGCTTGCTAGAAGCCCAAACCTCACTTTCTGCTATCAATTTACTTATGTAGCAAATTTTCACATATACCCAACAGCTCTAAAATAATTTTAAAAACAAAACAAAACTTTTTACATATCTTTTATTTTTGCTGAAAATTATATAGCAATATCTCCAAAATCCACCAGATAAAAGAGGTATGAAAATTTATATAAAATATACAGGCTCTTAAAATAATCTTATTTTACAACATATAAAATATATCTATCAAAAATTAGGGTAACATCTCTGTCTAATCTATTACAACATGTTACCTACTTCTTACTCAAATGAGTCATTATAAACTTGTCACATAGAAGAAATCAGTTAAAACTACAAAAAAAGTGCCTCCATAAAAATGACATTCAAATTAGTACATGAACTGCAGAGGCAGAAACACATCAGAATTGCAGAGAAGAAAAAAAATGAACTTATACTTGCTGCTTTCAACATGAACAGATGAACAACAATTGGAATTAAGTTGAATTTAATCCAAGTATTCAATTTCTCCATGGAAATATATTTTTCTAGAAAAATTAATTTCTTTTCACACTAAGTCCATTAATCTATATCAGCTTCACTTACAGTGCAACCTGATAAAGACATATTACTTTCTTAAGTATACCTCACATTTTCCTCTCAAAATTTAACCATTAACATCATTTGACAAAAGACATAGGGAGTTAATTTGTAATAATGTGGTCCAAAAGACTAATCCATTTCTGGAATAGTAGTTGCTAGGATCCCACTAAGAAATAGTATCAAACAAAATATAAATTTTTAGCAAAAGTTCTCCACTTTTAAAAATTCTACAAACCAACAGTAACTATTTTTGAAAGATGCCGTATTACGGATTTTAAGAATTTGAGTCAGATAAAACTCAGTAAGAAACATTTCTATGAATTTTTCGCTGTATCACTTTTGATGTCTTTCCTCCATTTCATCATTTGCCTACTTAACCATACTTTTAAAAAATATTGAACGAGTTAATTTATATAAACTGCTTAGCAGTGTGCCTGGCATATGAAAAATCCCTAAAAAACAGTAGCTAGTATTATTTTTATTATTGGAATTCTCTATAATCATAACATTTCTATAATAATTGACCTTTGTTTTCACATAGTTTGTATTAAAATGTTCTGAGATGCCTTTGATAACACTCATAACATTATATTACATACTCTATGTGTGGGGATTTTTTTTAATATTTAATCTGGCTGTGTTTTTTTATTTTATTTTTTTCTTTTTTTCTTTTGCAAAGGAGTATGTTAAGATATGTAGAAAAGACAAATGAGAACATTAAAAATGTGCATTTTAACTAGTTTATTCCTTGACAATAGCTTCAGAGCACAGAAAAATCTATTCTTTCAGATGCATTCTTTTAAAACCTCTTGCCCAGAGTGCCTGCATCATCATTCATCATTTCCTGATGTTACTACATCCATCACATCTTTTGCCTTTGCTTTCCATATGACCTCTTTATCTCTTCTGATTATACTAGCAAGCAAAACTAATCATGAATAAATTCAAATTTGGAACAAAGAAAAAGATCTGTGGCCAGATACAACCCCAGATCTCTCTGGTCCATGGCCCTCAGGGTATTTATATCTATCATGAGAAAGAGCCTATTACATCCCAGCTGTGTACAAAAATGAAGAAGAACCAAAGGAAGAACACAGGTACCATCCAGACTCCTGGAAAGATAGCACCTGAGAATACAGACTTCAGAACTCAAACAATGAAGAGCCCCCCAGAACAATTGATCTCAAACCACGAACACAGATATCAAGCTATTGATAGAGAGAAAGAATAGAAATGAGGAGAGAAAGGGGGAAAGAATGAAGGAGTTGATAACTGAGATGATGGCAATAAAGAATACAATGAACAAATTAAATAACAAATTGACAAGCACAATTAACCAAGGAGAAGAAAGAATATCAGAGCTGGAGGACCAAAATATGTAACTAACCCAAACTGTTAAAACCATAGAAAAGAAGCTTACAAAGATGGAACAAAGTCTCCAAAAGATGTGCGATTATATCAAAAGGTCAAACCTATGCCTAATTGGCATTCCTGAGCTAGGGAGAGTGACAGAGACCACCCTGGAACAACCATTCCATGAAATTTTTCAAAAAAAACTTATCTCATCAGAGATGTCACCATTCAAACACAAGAGATTCAGAGAACCCCTGCAAGACATCAAAGGAGAAGACCAACTCCTAAACACATAGTAATTCCATTACACAAAGTAGGTATAAAAGAAAAAATCCTAAAGGCAGCAATAGAGAAAGGTCACACTAACTACCAGGAACACCAATTAGAATAGCAGCAGATTTATCTACAGAAATGCTATAGGCTAAAAGAGACTGGAGCCCAATCTTCAAAGTTCTCAAAGATAAACAATTCCAACTAAGAATCCCCGACCCAGCTAAACTAAGCTTCATCAGAGATGGAGGATTAAAATCATTCCCATTCAAGCCCTACGAGTTTATGCTGCCTTGAGACCATCTCTACAAGAGATGCTTAAGAAAGTATTAAGCACAGAAGAAAAGAAAAGAATGACTACACTCTTCCCAAAATGTAGGGGAAAGATTGAAAACACACATATATCAACCCCAAAATCAAAAGATAACCAACAAACACATAAACAACAAACTCTATGAGAAACTCATGACAGGGATAAACTCTCACATCTCAATAATTAACCTGAATGTGAATGGACTAAAAGCACCACTAAAAAGACATAGAATGGCAAATAGGTAAAAAAGAAATACATGATGCAACAATATGCTGTCTCCAGGAGACTCATCTTACCAGAATGGACACTCATAGACTCAAAGTTAGAAGATGGAAAATAAATTTTCGTGTAAATGGAGCACAAAAGAAAGCAGAAGTTTCTATCTTAATATCTGACAAAATAACCTTTAAGCCATCAAAAATTTTAAAAGATATGGAAGGTCACTACATAATTATAAAAGGTTCAATCCATCAACAAGAAATATCCATCCTAAACACATATGCACCCAACATCGGAGCACCAATTTTAAGGAGCAACTTCTAGGTAAACTAAAAAAAAGATATTGCCTCTAACACTGTCATAGCTAGGGACTTAAATATCCCACTAACAACCCTAGAAAGATCACCAAGGCAAAAAATCAGCAAGGAGATTTGGAACCTCAACTTGATGCTTGACCAAATGTACTTAATAAATATCTATAGAACACTCCATTGACACCCAGAGAATATACATTCTACCCATCATTACATGGAACATATTCCAAGATTGGCCATATCCTCATTCATAAATCAAGCATAAACAAATTCCATAAGATCAAAATACTGCCACATACCTTCTCAGACCACAGTGGAATAAAAATAAATATCAACACCAGCAAAGCTCCTGCAAAACCCAAAAAGACATGGGTACTAAATAGTATGATGCTGAACAATTTCTGGGTTGACACCAAAATCAAAGCAGAAATTAAAAGATTTCTGTAAACAGATGAAAATAAAGGCACATATTACCAAAACCTGTGGGATACCATGAAAGCATGAGAAAGGAATTCATTTCTTTATGAACACACATCAAGAAAATGGAAAGATCACAAATTAACAACCTAAGAAACCAACTACAGGAGCTAGAAAGAAAAGACCACCAAAACCCTAATTTCAGCAGAAGAATCAAGATCAACAAAGTAAAAGCTCAAATACAGGACATATAAGACAAAAAGATCAGAAAAAAACCAACAAAACAAAAATCTGGCTCTTTGAAAGAATAAACAAGATTGACAGTTCCTAGCCAGATTGACCAAGAAAAAGAGAGAAAAAGCTGAAATAAACACAGTCAGAAATGCAAAAGATCAAATCACAATGGATCCCGAAGAAATATAACAAAAATTATCAGAGATTACAACGTGTACCAATATGGAAAAAAAACTCAAAAACCAAAATGAAATGGATGACTTTCTGACATCACACAAGATCCCAAGGATGAAACTAGAAGAAATTGAGACATTAAATAGAGCAATAAAAACCCAGGAAATTGACTCCGTCATAAGAAAACTACTTACAGAAATGTCCTGGACCAGATGGTTTTCCAGCAGAATTCTACAGAACACACAAGGAGGAACTGAAACCAATCCTACTGAAAGCATTCCAGGACTTCCAGCAAGATGATGACGGTGAAAGATGAAATTCTCACCCCCCGCCCCCCACCGGTCTGAGGCCTGGATGCCCTTGGTCCTATGCACTGCTTGGCTACGGCAGTCAATTCCACTGTCACTGCTGCCGTTGCACTACCCCACCCCACCCCAAGCCTCCACCACCCGGGGAGGCCTTTGACTCCTGCCCCATGGAGCTACGGGCTCCGTTGCTGGCTGCACTGCCCCACCCAGCCCCAAGCCACCACTGCCCGAGGAGGCCCTTGGCTCCCACCCCATGGAGCACTGGGCTCCCTCCCTGGCTGCACTGATCTGCCCCACTCGAATCTTGCCCCGTGGAGATCCGGGCTCCCTCACCGGCTGCACCACCCCAAGCCACCACCACCTGCAGAGGCCCTCAGCTCCTGCCCCATGGAGCTCTGGGCTCCCTCTCCAGCTGTATCGCTCTGCTCCGCCTCAAGCCACCTCCGCTGCCTGCAGAGGCCCTCGGAACCCGCCATGTGGAACTCCAGGCTCCCTCCTTGGCTACACAATCCCACCCTGCTCCAAGCCACTGCCACCTGTGGAAGCCATTGGCTACAGCCCCATGGAGTTCCTGGCTCCCTGACCAGCTGCACCACCTTGCCCTACTCCAAGCTGACTTCGCCTGGGGAGGCCCTCGGCCCCTGCCCCATAGAGCGCTGTGCTCCTTCCCTGGCTACATCATCCCACCCTGCCACAAGCCGCCACTGCCCGGGGAGACCCTCGGCTGCCACTTCGTGGAGCTCCCATCCCCTCACCGGCTACACTGAGCCACCCCACCCCAAGCCGATGTCGCCCAGGGAGGCACTCGGATCTCACCCCATGGAGCTCCAGGTTACCTCACCAGCTACACCGCCCCACCCCAAGTCACCCTGTGCTATGTTGATTTGCAATGCCCAGACTACTCACACTCTGCCTCCCCTACTCGCCCCCACCACAGCGGGACCACAGAATAGCTGGAGCTCCAAGACCTGGCAGAGAGCAGCATTATCCCACCCAGCTCCGCCCAGCTCTGCCCAGCCTCCAGGTTGAGACTTAAGAACAAAGAAAGAAAAAGAGACCCAAGCCACGTTGTGACAGCTGACCTGCAGCGCCCAGCTGTCTCACACTCTGCCTCCTCCAGCTGGAACCTGCTGCAGTAGAACCAAAGATCAGATGGAGTCCTGAGATGAGGCAGAGACCTACATTGCCCCATCCAGCTGCAGTTAGCTCTGCCCAGCCTCCAACTTGGGATCTAAGACCTTATGTTTGTGTAGAGGAATAGTACATCATAAGGAGGTTGGTTAGCTTGTGTGTTCGTATGATTGTATGTTCTAGTTTTCTTTTCTTTGTTGTTGTTGTTGTTTTTCGTTTGTTTTTGTTTTTGTTTTCATTCTCTTACTCTTATCTGTCTTTGTGTCTATTTTCATTTGTTAGTTGGTAACTTTGTCTGTTTTCCCTCTTACTCTTCTCTCTCTCTCCCCCTTTCTCTCCCACACTTTCCATTCCATTTCTTTCCTTTTTCTTACCGCATTTTGCTTTCAGGGAGCAAAACTATTCCCCTACTGCATGGAGAGATTGTAAGGCAGTGGGAAGCGAGTTCCAGGATATCCATACACCTGTCGGTGGATACTGGGATATGTAGATAGATTTTGAATCACAGATACCCCTGAATTAAATCTCAAAACTACAAAAAGTATAGCCACCAACCTACAGTCCAGCTTTAGAATTGAACAAAGTCAGAAGATTCACACAAGGAAGAATAGGATATTGAACATACAGAAGTAAAAGCAACCCTGTCACCCCGAACAACAGATTTAAAGAAAATGGGGGGAAAAGGAAAAAGTAAGGAGAAAAATATACACAAATGAAGAAAAACCCAAATAAAAAGAATAATTCCATTCATTATAGCCACAAAAAAAGAAATACCTTGACATCTTCCTAATCAGAGTTGTGAAAACTATAAAACATTGCTCAAAGAAATCAAAGATGACACAAACAAGTGAAAAAATATCTCATGCTCATGGATTGGAAAAATCAGCATTGTTACGATGTCCATTTTACCTAAGGCAATCTACAGATTTAATGCAATACCCATCAAATTACCAGCAACATTCTTCTCAGACTTAGAAAAAAAATACAGGAATTCATATGGAAACTGGAAACATAAATGACCAAGAATAGCCAAAAAAAATACTCAAAAAAAGAAAAAAAAAAAAACACAAAGCAGTAGGTATCACACTCCCAGACTTTAAACTATATTATAAAGCTACAGTAATCAAAACAGCCTTGTATTTGTACAAGAACAGGCATATAGATCAGTGGAATAGAATTGAGATTCCAGAAGCAAAACCTCAATTCCTCAACCAACTTATCTTCAACAAAGCCTCCACCACCCACTACTGGAGAGAGGAGAACCTATTCAGTAAATGGTGCTGGGGAAACGGGCTGACCACATGCAGAAGATTGAAACAGGACTCCTACCTATACCCATACACAAAAATTAACTCTAAATGGATCACAGACTTAAATGTAAAACCTCAAACTGTAAGAACCTTAGAAAATTCAGGAGACACTCTTATGGAAGTTGGAACTGGCAACCAATTTCTGATCAAAACTCGAAGTGCCCAGGCCATAAGAGATAAGATAGACAAGTGGGACATCATTACACTGACAAGCTTCTGCAAAGCCAAAGAAACCATCAAGAGAGCAAGGAGACAGTCCACAGACTGGGAAAAAATATTTGCCAACTCCATGTCTGACAAAGGCCTAACACAAAGGATCTATAAGGAACTCAAATGTGCTGAAAAGAAAAAAAAAAAACAGTGCCATTATTTAGTGGGCTAAAGATATGAATAGACACTTCTCAAAAGAAGACAGACGAGCAGCCAATAGATACATGAAAAAATATTCAGCCTCACTAGTCATCAAAGAAATGCAAATTAAAACGACACTGAATTACCACCTAACTCCAGTCAGAATGGTCATCATCAGTAACTTAAAAAATAACAGATGCTGGAGAGGATGTGGTGAAAAGGGAATACTTCTACACTGTTGGTGGGAGTTCAAACTAGTACAGCCTCAGTGGAAATCAGTGTGTAATTCCTAAAAGTTCTAAAAATCGACCTTCCATATGACCCTGCAATCCCCCTCCTGGGAATATTCCCAGAAGAACTCAGGTCACTCTATTAAAAAGATACCAGCACACGTATGTTTATTCCAGCATTGTTCAAAATAGCAAGAACATGGAACCAACTCTGCTGCCCATCAGAAGAGGATTGGACAAAAAATGTGGTACATATTCACAATGGAATACTACGCAGCCATAAAAAGAACAAAATCATGAACTTCACAGCAACCTGGATGGAATTAGAGTTTATAATACTGAGTGATCTCCCACAGAAACAAAGAGCTGAGTATCACATGTTCTCACTCATAAGTGGACCTTGAACAACTATCGTATTAGTATAAAAAAAAGATTGACAGTAGTAGGAAACTGCAGGGCATGGGAGATGTGGGACTGACAGTAGTCGACATCTGCCTGGGGAAAGGGGGGCACACCTCATCAATAGGGTATCTGCACAATGAATATTTGTATACCTAACCCTGAATTGTACCTCATTATTTGAAAATAAAAATTAAAAGAGGAAAAAAAAAAAGGAAGTATTCTAAGCAATTGAGAAAGACAGAAGTCTCCCTAAATCATTTTATGAAGTTAATATTACACTGATACCCAAATTGAGTGAAGATCCAACAGAGAAAGAGAACTGCATGCCAATATCCCTCATGAACATAGAAGCAAAAATATTCAACAAGATTCTAGCAAATCAGATCCATCCAATGACACATGTCAAAAATTATCCACCATGGCCAAGTAGATTTCAATTCTGGGATGCAGGACTTGTTCATCAGTTGTGACATCATAACTGTAACTAATTACAACAATTATGTAAAAATATTCTTAGACCTTGAAGAATATCTGGCATAAAGTACATAGTCAATTAATATTTTAGATGAATGATTGATAAATTAACTAATTATGTATTTGCTTTTCACACTTGAAGAATAGTTATTGAGAGCTCCAAAATACTAAATAGTGTCACTAATTACATATGCTAAACTTTTTTTAGAATAAGCTTATTTTTTCTTTAACTTAAAATGTGCATTTGTATATAAGACACAAAACAATTATGACAGTGTATATTTTTTACCTTTTTGCTTTAGAAATAATTACTTTGCTCTATGGTTAACTAGAACTTCCTTCATTTCTGCAATGTGAAAACAACATAGCATTTTTATTTTTGAATATTTTAGATGAGAGAAAAGGATAGACAGATTAGACAAATTTACTTTATCCTATGGTAACAAATAGTGAAAGACTGAAGTAACTCTAAAATGGAAGCCAATGAGGCATAAGAATTATAACAGAAAAAGGAACATATTTAAAACTTTGGGAAAGGATTAATGATCTGCATGTTTAATTGACAAAATACATTTCACATCAAATAAAATTCAAAATAAAGATTTAATAACATTAAACTGGAAAGAGTATAAATTCATAGCCTTTTAAAAAGTAGTATCTTTTCTAGTTCAAGCACTAACTTGGCCCAGCACCAATTCCATTCTACCTACTGGACTTATTCATGTGGAAAAAATCTAATAGGCAACCCCCAACGCCTAGAATTTACCTTCTAATACCTTTTCTCTTCTGCTGTGAAAAGGAACTAGTACTTTTTGGATAATAGCTGGTCCTGTGATGTGGAACATATTATAGCTGCCCAAAATTGAGGAGGATTTCAAAGATGTCTTGAATAGTGCTATAAAAAAATGAGCTCAGTTAAAAAATATTCCCAGTCTAAATATTGACAGTGTACACATGACACAGAAAATACCATTGTAATTCGGAAGTTGAGTCTGTGAATAAAGCATAACTCTATTATACAATCATAAAAAGAAAATTTACCATAAAGTTTAACAAGAAAGTTATAATACAAATGAAAAGTGATACAGTAGTTTTCATTTAATTTGCTAGTTAATTTTAATGATAAGAGAGTATGATATATAATTTTCATTAAGTAATTGCCTATCTATAAAGAGTAAACTTGTATGTTTCTGAAGTCAAGTTGTTTAGGAAAATTAAGACCTTATAGAAAGAAATTGATTATTACTGGTTGTCTTTCACCATATGTATGAAGAAAGAGATTTCAACTGGTTTTGCAACATGAAGAATGAACCAAATATTGTATTCTTCATAGTACAGGTCATGAAATTGCTGAATGACAACACTAAATATAAACAGATAATGATAAGATTTACTTGATTTCTATAATAGTAACAGACCAAATCACTATGCAATATTTAATTGTCAACAGGGTACAGAGTCCTGAACAAGGAAATTGAAAAAAATAAATTGCTTTGAGAAAGGCCAACCAGAATACAGGATACTTAAATTTAAGTGAAAGGCTTAAATTTGGCAAAACAATGTAAATTTTATTATTAAAATAATGGAACCAGGAGCTCCAATTTGAATTACCTTAAAGGGTAGGCCTATATCTCATGTCCCGTTCAATAAGTAATTGATTGTTATCCAGAACTTTCAACATGTACTAGTTTTAACACTTGGTTTGTTTTCAACCTAAATATCATGACTATCGCTTTAATTTTGCAAGTCTTCTTATTGTGACAGAATGTCTCTGTTTTATTAGAATAAATTCCTAAAAGTGAAAACACTCAAAGCATATAAACGTTCTAAATACTTGAATACAATTCACCAAATTTTCATTCAGAAAGTCTGTAGTAACATGTACTATAAACAGTGAGGTATGAGAGATTTTCCCATAGTGTGTTTATAGCACAGACATCTAATTGCCTCCCCCATGCCCATTCTCTATTTTCTTTACTAACAGGAAGAATGTCTCATTTCAGATGCCAATGTGCCCAGCCAAAATTTACATTTGCTAGCATCACGGCATTCAGAAATAAACAATGAGATGGTGCATTAATCAGGTGGGTCTTCTGGATATTTTCCATCCTTCCTCCTTTCCCTGCCTGAAATAGGGACATGAAGCTAGGGCCCCAACAGGAATCTTGAAACCAGAAGAGAACTTGAGAATCAAAATTACTTACTAAGGATGAGGATAACCTTAGAACCATAAAATTAGTCCTGGACTGCATATTCATGTACCTGAGGAATAAATATACCTCCATATTATTAAAGCCATTTATTGTATATCTACTCATAAGGAAGCATTTTTTAAAAAAATGTTTATGAAAGTATTTACTCTTAGTCTAATTGTAACTTCTTTCAGTGCTTCATGCCAGTTTCTATTTTCCAGGCTTATGTATTTATGAGTTATTTCCTCTGCTTTATCCAGTTCCAAAATTTTAAATAAATTCTACATACATTAACACAGACTTGTATCTCTGAGAAGTCTCCTCAGAGCTCCAGTTCCAATTCCCTTACTGAAATTTGATATTTTCATTTATATGTCACAAAGGATACTCACACTTAACAATACCCTACACGGTACAAATAACTTTCTCCCAAACACTGAACACGCCTTTTCTAACATACTTTATCTTAGTGAAAATCATTAATGTCCAATAAAAGGCACACACCAAAAACCTAGATGTTTTTAGCCCAGTATATCTTTAAAGTGTCCATGTCCATAACTGTTACTCTCATTCATCCTCTCTGGAGGTACACAAATAAAATAGCACGTTAGGTGGTTTTCCTACATCTAAATTGTTGTTTTTAAATATATTCAATACTTCAATCAGTGTGAACTTTTACAAGTTCTGAACATGTTGCTTGGACACACGCACACACATACATGCACAACTCAAGTCAGTCAATGGCTTTCCGTGCTTTTCAGATAAAGACCAACGATGTTAAAATGGCCTATAAGGCCATGCATGGTCTATCTCCTACCCCTTCCCATACTTCATGTGACACCATAACTTTTTTTTTCTCCTCCATAGTCACATTGGCTTCTTTCCAGTCTCTGGTCATGTCAGAGTTATTCTCTTCTCAGGTTCTTTAAATATACCTTTCCTTTCAACCCAATTACCCTAATTTTTCATGCTCATTCTTTAGATCTCAATTCAATATAAACTTTCCCAGGGATCCTTTCTTACTTCCTCTGTGGCTTAAAATCTCCTAGTTATACGCTTTGAAACATTGCATAAGTACAAGTAGCACTATATGATCCACCTTTTTATCTCCAGTGCCTAGCATAGTGTCTGCTCCCAGTAACGTCTCTGTAGGTAGCTATCATTAAATATTTAATGAATATTTAATACATAATTCATATTTGTGCTGGCTAAAATATATCTTCAAGTATTTTTTTTTTAGTAAAGATTTAGGGTATAATTCAGGGTTAGGTATACAAACATTGATTATGCAGGTAACCTTGTTGATGAGGTATGCCCTTCCCTCACTCCCCCTTCCCTGACAGTTGAGAGAACATAAGTGGTTCACTTTCTCTAACCTATGCACACAATCAACAAACTATGTGTCAGAAATGCATGCAGACACACAATTTAATTCCTTTCTTTCTCAAAATATTTTGGATTTTACTCTACTCTCTTCTGCATGTATTATGCAAAAGTTTCAAAAGTCATTTTTATTCCCTGGAGTATGAGAGTTGTTTTTTACATCTTAGATTGCAGAATTATTAGTTTTTTTCTTGAAATATTTTACAAATTTATTAGGATAAAATGAGGTATTTACCTTGGTAAACACTTTCGGTCTTATAAGCCAAATCTCTTTTCAGTTTCATAATATTGGCTTTTTAAATTATATTTTACATTGATTTTCTTTCATTATTCTTTGGTTTTGATCTCTTCCTTAAGAACACAAATTCTCTCATTTTTTCTCCTTGATTTTTGTGATTTATAATTGTCTTCTTTTTTTTCCTTGTTACTCTATATTCAGGGACAATGTCCTTCTCCACATGACAGATTTGGTTTCTGCAATACCATCACTATGTTTCACTGTTTCTATCGCTGAATTTCAGGCTGCAGTATTCTATCCTTTACCATGTTTCCTTATCTCACTGTATTCCCTATTCATTTTTTCCTGACTTTAAATCAACTCAGTTTTCATCATGGTGTCTCGTGTTTTCATCGTAGCTTTCAACTTTCTTACTGAGAACATAATAGAGTATCACGTTCCCAAAAGTGATTCCGTTCATGTGGTGCATCTTTCAAAAAAAAACTGGGGTTTGGTTTTGTTATTGCTGTTTTTGCAACTTTCTGCATCCATGAAATATATATAACACCAGACAAACTTATATATATATATTTCATATTAATTATATATATTAATTATATATATTTATATATATATATAAGTTTGTCTGGTGCTATATGAATATCAGGTTTAAATCTGTGAAATTTTCTCTTAACAGTCATGCAACATCTATTAGAATAATTTTCTTAATTTGCAAAACAAGGAGATAAATGATTAGCATAGCCTGTAGTTGGTTGTTGTTATTGTTTTGTAATTGTTCTATTTCGTGTAAATTTTCTGTTCTGAGGAAGTGTTACTGATTTCACTGCCTGATTAAATGTCCATGAGGAAATGTTATTTCTAAATAGTCTTAGGAACTTTTTTTTCTTTCATTATGTGAGACAGCAAATAAAGAATTACATTCTCCATAGAACACCATTCCCACAACTCTCTCAACTAAGAATGGGATTGATCATAGAATGAGAGGAATGAATAGGTCAGATTAGGGAGGACATGTGATAACAGTTCTTTCTTTCTTTTTTTCTGGGAGGAGAGTGAAAACAGTTTAACAGATAGCTGAGCAAAAGTCATATGGTGTCTTTCCTTCTTTCCTTTTTATCTCTGTTGTCCACATTGCATTCTGCCTTATGGCCTCATAAGTAAGTAAACAGAAATTCTTTTAAGTATTGCAGATTAAGTATTTCTAGTATCCAATGTTGTGGAAAGTTTGAAACATTTTGGAAAATGTGTATTACAATAGTTACAAAGAAAATTAGTAGTCCTTATCTACCATCATAACTTGAAAATTCTTAAATAATATATGCAATGTTTTTATGAATAAAATTATTGTATATTCTAAAGACTAATTTACAAAGACATTGTTGCTACACAAATAAATGGAATGTTGTAAACCACTTATTAGTATTTGAATTTTTTGTACTTTCAATGAAATTTTCAACTCCAATAATATTTTGTTTATATTTTCACAACAAATACCAAATAGAATGCTAACGTGTACTCTAGATTTTATGTGTAATATAAAATATATATAGGCAGCCGGGTTCGGTGGCTCAGCCTGTAATCCCGCGCCTTTAGGAGGCTAAAGTGAATGGACTGCTTGAGTCTTTGGGTTCGAGACCCGCCTGGGCAACTTGGCGAGACCTCATCTCTACAATAAATCAAAATGAGCCAGGCGTGGTAGCGCGTGCCTGTAGTTCCAGCTACTTGGAAGGCTGAGGCGGAAGGATCGCCAGAGCCCAGCAGGTCGAGGCTGCGGTGGCCAGGAGCGGCCACTGCACTCCAGTGTGGGTGACAGAGTGAGACTCCAACTCAAATATATATATAGGCAATGTCAGATTTTTAATTTTAATCAGCTATATACTGATTAATTTAGTTAACATTTATCGGGAAATGCCTCTGTTTGATCAATCTGAATTGTTGGTTATCAAGTAATATTACCTAATAGCTTATTTTCATGCTGGTAATTTCTTATTTGTACTCATACATGGAAGGCAACGCCTCCTAGAATTTGGAATGAATTTTTGTATTCCTCTGTGCTAACTGCCTTTGATTATCTTTCTTAATAGGAGAAGATGTACTTTTCTTAACAAGGTAGTCACAGAACATATCCTAAAAGAAAATTCCTCTTATTTATAATTAACTTAAATACATGCAGCATTGTTGTTGGTAATGTTTAATTATTCAAAAGACATGACTGTTGTTTACTGATTTAGAGGACAAAAAAGTACTTTTCTTTCAAACTCATTTTGTTTTCTAAAGGGTGTTGGTAGAATAGGTATATGATAATATTTTAACAACCATTTCAGAATTTTGAAAAGTCAATCTTTATGGTATAGACATAGATAATATTTACTTATTATATATACTCTTACTTAATTAAGAGCAGAATTTGAGAGGCTCTATAAAAATAAACAAGAGGCCGGGCTAGGTGGATCAGTCTGTAATCCCAGCACTTTGGGAGGCTGAGGCAAGTGGATTGCCTGATCCCATGGGTTCGAGACCTGCCTGGGCAACTTGGCGAGACTTCATTTCTACAATAAATCAAAAATTAGCTGGGCATGGTAGCACGCACCTGTAGTTCCAGCTGCTTGGAAGGCTGAGGTGGAAGGATCGCAGGAGCCCAGTAGGTTGAGGCTGCGGTGGCCGGGAGCATGCCCCTGCACTCTAACCAGGGCGACAGAGTGAGACTACAACTCAAAAAATAAAAATAAAAAATAAACAAGAAAAGTAACAAAATAGAAAGAAGAAAATATTACAAATTGTTGAGTCTCTATGAACGTAATATAATATTGACCTTAGGTAATAGTTTCTGTCATTTATTAAACATTAAACTTTGCTGAAACAAATGAAAATCAAAAAGTTCTTATGAATCTTATTTTTGAACGTTTGATGGAAAGATTCTTTGACTTGTTTAAAATTTTCTAATATTGTAATGGTCTTAAATGGACTTAGATAAATTCCATTCATTTATTCACTTCATTCAATTCATGTAAAATATAAGTACTGAGCACTTACTATGTACCAGATGCTTACTATGTACCAGACACATTTTTAAGTGTTATATGTTTTAAGGTTATAGCAGAAAAAAACACAAGAAAAAAATAATTGACCAAATGAAACCAATACCTTAGTCAGGAAAAGAAAATGAATTAAAAGGTAAATTATTTATTATTTTGATGTTGATTAATGTTAAGAAGAAAAGTATGGGTCTTGTAGATAGGGGTGGGAGAAGTGTGAGTGCCCAAATTAATATAGCAAAGGAACTTCTCACTCAGATAAGATGCCAAAATACTTTCTCACCTAATATAATTTTGCCCACAGATGACTTCAGCAATTGTCTTACAAACAGCTTTGAATTCAAAGTTTACCTGATTTAGCAAATGGTTGATGAAGATGTCAGAGTTCAATATTATAGAATATGGCATATGAATTGAGCCTGGGAAGCTCTTAAGTGCAGGTGTATTTATTGGTTCACCTAGACTAGAGGAACATTTAAATATTGTTCTTCTGGGGAAAAAATTCTGATTTTGTGCAACACCATTTCCCAGTGGCCTGCCAGATTTGAGTCAGCTGTTATAGGCACATCAAAATAACAAAATAAATTGTTGCACTGGCTTCATTAGTATTCACAAAATGACCTTTGAAAATATCTACCCAAAACAATTTTTGTTTTGACAGATTTACTATTATTCTGTCATTTCCGAGAGTAATTGGAAAATAAGATCAGTTATTTCTAGAGACAATCCTGGTTCATGACATCAGGACCATTTAGTCTGCGTCCAGAATGCCTGTCTTCCTCTTTGCCATTACAGAAGGATATACATCTAATTAATCCAAAGACTGCAACAGAAAGTTTAAAGAGAACTCAAGGTAAAAGGAGACTAAAATCTAGATTTATTTTGCATTGTATGATAGTGAAATCTTATCTAATTACCCACACGAAAAGAAAAATTCAAACTTTCAGAAACATAAATATCTTATATGGGTTAACATATAATATTTTAAAAGGTAAAAATATGACAAGCAAATATAAAATTAATGAATGTCAAACATTTCATTCAGCTCACTCATTAATGACGTAACTGCTAAGATGATAAAACTGACTCCAAAAGCGTTTGATGAATAGGGATTTATATCATTTGTCTGGAAAGTCATCTAAAAACTTTAGAGTAGGACTGATAGTTTAGATACAAAGTCATTCTTTTCCTATTGAGCAATAAAATGACAACCATTGGGGTTATATTTTTTATCAGACAGAAATTTGTTTAGCTAGACGTGGTAGCGTGCACCTGTAGTTCCAGCTACTTGGAAGGTTGAGGCCGAAGGATCGCTGGAGCCCAGCAGGTCAAGGCTGGGGTGGCCGAGAGGCATGCCACTGCCCTCCAGTCTGGGTGATGGAGTGAGACTCCAACTCAAAAAAAAATTGTAAGTTAGCAAGTAACTTTATAGTTATGGGTTTTGGTCAAATACATAGTAAAGAGCAAAGTCAAACATAGGTACATAACCCTGAAAAATTATATAATCCCCAGCTGGGCTTGTTAAACAACATCTCAGAAAAGGATTGAATAGATATGCCACCCACCTTTTTGTCTTTTTCCCAATTTTAATACTTTTCTTAATATTCCCCAAACTTTGGTTATAAATAATCTTCAAATATTGATCAGAAAAAAGGCTGGCCTCATAATAGTTTAGCCTGATAATTTATGCAGATTCAACAGAAGTGTTAAGCATATAAGCTTCCTTCATCATGTACTATTTGGCAACCACTGAGGCAAAAAAAAAAATGTTTGTAAATTTTGTCAAAGAATTCAGGGATCAGTCATTTAAAATACTTTATGATATTTGTCTTCACATTGAAGCTAGGAAGTCAAGACCAAGAAAATCCCCCCCCCCGGATTTCACTGTGTACCCACATATTTTATAAATCCCTCTCTCCTCAAAGCCCCCCAAATATGCTAAAATTCCTGTCCTGATAGGAAGTGACCTTTCTTATCACTTATGCAGCTGAAGCCCTGCAAGCCAGGTAGCAGTCCAGCTTCCGGTGAGGGTTTTGTAGGCATTTGGTGCCTTTGTTTCCTAATGGTTGGCTTGCTGTACATGATTTTAAGTTATTTATTCCCAAATATAACACTGGACAATCAATTTGTCCAATTTGAGATTAAACGGAGGCAGACTATTATTGAAATAATGAATATAACTATTGTCAAAAAATAAGGTTAAGAAAAAATATTTGTTTCTGAATTATGAGACTTCAGTGAGATTTGCATTACACTTAAAAATGTCTCATTTCAGGTAAGCAAGAACAAGGCTACCTGTTACTTGGGAGAGATCCTCATCTTAGAGATGCTTATAAGGAAGATTAATGGGTTTGGTCAGCTCTTCTGCAGGTGTTGGAGATAACTAATTATTTTACTTAGCTCTTTTCTCCTTTAGGTTTTCATTTCTTGCCTTCTCATCATTGCCATGGTAAGATGTCAAGAGATAAAAATATACTGTAAGCCCAAAAATATACTGTAAGTGCAAAAAAGTCTGCCTGTATGAGTAACTGACAATTAAGTTCACAAACTCATCTTAGGAAAGGTGCTACATACCTCATTGCTGAATATCACTATCGTCACCCTCAAAGTACTCCCCTTGGGGAGCTATGTACAGATGGCATCTAGTCCACATATTAAAGCAATTTTGGAACTCTTTCTGAATGGCAGTCAGAACTGCTGTCATAATACCCTTGATGTTCTAAAAGTCATTAAAATGTCTTCCTTTCAATATTTTATTTATTTTCAGGTAAACAAAAAGTCACTGTGGGCCAGATCAGGTGAGTAGGGAGAATGTTCCAATAGAGTTATTTGTTTACTGGTAAAAACTCCTTCACAGACAGTGCTGTGTAAACTGGTGCATTGTCATGATGAGGGAGATCCTTCAGGATCATTTTTGCACACACCTGTCTCATGCCAAGATTTCCAGTTAAGATTTTCCTATTTCTCTATCAATGTTTATTTGGTCTGCTATGCTTCACACAGTCAGCTGATGATTCTGATGTGCAATTTGATGAGTTTTTGCAATGTTTTTATCAATTCTGCTCATTACTGTCCATCCAGATCTCTCTTCATCGGTGACACTTTCCCCTCAGAAAAATATTTAATCCATTTGTACATTGCTGTTTTCCTTATGGTATTATCCTCATAAACTTGGACTAGCATGTCCCTGATTTCACTTCCACTCTTACCAAGTTAAACAAGAAATTTAATGTTTGTTTGATGCGCTAATTCAATCTCTGACATTCTCATGATGGCACAAAAAAATATGCAACGAGTGCCACTCAGCAAGACATCACCACATGTCAACACGAACACAGCTGTGAGACACTGATATATCAAGGTTATGAAACCTTACCGAGTTGTTTGTATAGTGTAGCCAACGTAAGCACACAATGCCAAGTTCTTGAACTTAATTGTCAAATCTCTTCATGCAGGTCAGTGATTTCCAGTGGGAAATTTAATGATAGCTCTTTTCATAATCTTCAGGGTCAGAGGAAGGGTCATATTTATTAGAAAGTCTTGAGTGTTTAAGTTTATCAAAAGAGAAAACAGGCATAAGAATTTGAGCAACAGAGTCTGAGAAGAATAGAGGAGACGGAAGGGTGAAGACAGGTTGATTAATGGACATAAAAATAGAGTTAGATAAAAGAAGTATATTTTAGTGTTCAATAGCACAGTGAGGTGACTATAGTTATCAATAATAGGATATCCTCCACAAAAAGAAATGATAAATATTTGAAATGTTAGACACCCCAATTACCCTGACTTAATCATTACATAATATATGCATGTATCAAAAGATCACATTACCCCATAAATATGCACAGTTATTTGATTCAATAAGAAATTTTAACATTAAATAAGTTTCATTTCCATTTATAAAACCATAATATTCTAAGCTAAGTGTAAGAGATCAGGAAAGAAGAAAGGATGATTTCTTATATACTTATCAGTAATTGGGGCATTAAAACATCAACAATACTTGTTTGGAAACAAATAACTGCTGTTAAATTTTCTTCATTAGTTCAAAATTTCTTCATTCCATCCTATGTAATTAATTCTTGTTCTCTTAGATATTAGGTTAGCAGTTTGCTTTTCTGAAGTTATCTTCTCTGAAACAAAAAGAGTCCTAGAAAGACTGCTCAGTTCTGTGGTATAGTTGGGAAGATTTCTAAGTGGTACGGGCTTGACAATCTTTAGCCAAAAATCTATTAATTGATGTATCAATCATCAAACTATCTGGTAGAATCCTTTCTTTAAGACACAGAGATTGTCCTTCGTTGAACACGTGAGTTATAACTTTTGAGTCTATAAGCAAGAATCAGAGACTGCAAATGTCAATAGTTAATTTATTACAGTAATTAATAATATCAAAATGGAAGACAGCGATGTGTATAACACATAATTATTTTATAAAATTTAGTCCAATTCCATTAAGGGTAAAAATGAATTATTACGAGCAGTGAGTACATTGATAAATACCCAAGACCTTGATGCAAAGTGTTTAAGATATGTGAATCTTTTAAATATTTATATTAAAAGTTTTCTACATATGAAAATTTAACCTAAGAATGAGTTTTTCTTATTTTTTGTATTTTCTTCTCATAGATATTTTACATTTGCATTGAGCTAATTAATGAATATAGAGCAGACCAAATAAACCTAAATAAAGTATCCTTTTTTTTCTTAACAAAGTGAAAGAGTAAATATTAGTAGTTTTCCCCTGGTTCACTGTGTAATAATATCACAGATACTTTCAGGTATAAAGGGATTTTTTTTTTAATTATAGGCCTAATCTATGGAAATCAAAAATCAAAACTGTTACCAGACAAAATGTAGGTATCTGATTGAGATAGGATGATGGGCATCTGAAAAACAATATTTAAAATAAACAAACAAACAAACAAAAATAAATAAATAAAATAAAATAAACATAGAAGAAGGCTACATTGTTGTAAGAAATTTTAGGTCTCTTAAAATTGAGGACCCTTTGTTCTTACTTTTTTTTTAAGTAACCTAGCACTGAGATTAGCAAACCATGGCCCGTAGGTCTAGTCATAAGTTTATAGGTATAGTTCATAAGCAAATAACTTCACGGTTTTAAATATTTGAAAAACTTTAAAATAGGAATAACATTTTGTGACGTGAAGGTTATATGGAACTTCAGTGTTTGTAAATAAAGTCTCATTGAATACAGCCACACTTAGTCATTTACCTATTGTCTGTGGCACTTTTGCACTACAATGATAGAATAGTTGTGACAGAGACCTAATGGTCTGCAAAGCATAAAATATTCACTATCTGGCCCTACAGAAATAAACATTTGCTAACCCTACACTAGGGCTCAATAAAGTAAACACAAAGCACTGAAAATGGTTTTGGTGAGATATTGAGTCACTCCTCTCTGAGCAGATTACACAGGCTGTAAGCTTTTTTACTATTCCTTGTAAAGAAAAGACTAAAAACTTCAAGATCAATTGTCATTTTAATAGAGAGAAAGCCACATAAAGGATTCACAAGCTCCTTTCTTTTAAAATTACCTCACTAATAAGCCCATCAACATTTAGCAAAATTTGTCAAAATATTAATACATTTCGATGCTTCTCTTCAGCTCCATTATTTTCAGTTAATATAAAACAAGACAAAATTTCCTTGCTGCAAAAATTCAGCAGCTTCTTATATTACTCAGGTTTTATATTTTACTATCCTGTTTCAGATTTTGGAACAGATATCATAATTTACAAATTACTCTCATTTTGTATTTGCTAAACAGAACATGTCCTACTACCTTGCATACACTGCTGTGCTTTTCTGCTATCAATGATTTCAGGAGAGTTTCAATTACACACAGTAACTATATCTTTTAACCAAATTAACTAACTTCTTTTTCACATACATACACAGAAAAACATGGAGGCGGGTAACTGACAATCCTTCATCACACACACAAAACAATTAGTATATGAGCAAAACTCATGCGTCTATATAACATGACTAACTGCCACTCATAATTTATTCACCTTCAGCTAAGCAAATGATCTTGAAAATTATGAACAGACATTCATAGGATAAAATATAATTTCTGTTAGCATAAAAACTTTGCCATAATTATAAACACTTAGTTTTACATTTTTTCAACCTTAAATAGTGGATCAAAATACGTTTGCTTATCTGATCAATAAATCAATATACAAGGGGGACCTAAGAACCACCCAAATTATCTTTTGGAGGGAGGGCCCCTTGTAGTACAGGCTCCCCACATAGGTAAGTGTTCTAGGAATCCATTAGCATTGGTGTACCAGCTATCTAGTGTTGTTGTGAGAGGCTATGTTTGACATCAGTGAATTCTTTTCTTTTCTTTTCTTTTCTTTTTTTTTTGAGATTCTTTCAATGCTTTTGCTCATTTCATGACGGGTGATTTATACAAACAACCTGCACACACCACACTGAATGTTCAGCAGTTTTTGACCACAAATGACATGACTCCGATTCTCCACCCTCCCTATTTAACCTATCTCACCCTAAGTGATCTTTTTGTTTGCTTTTTCCCCCCGATGAAAAAGTCCTCAAAGGGAAATGCTTTGCTGATGTGGAAGAGGTTAAACAAAAAGCAGCAGAAGCACTGAAAGACATCAGAATTGACAGGTTCAAAAATTGTTTTGAACAATGGAAAAAGTCTATCTTTAAAAGGTGTATTGCATCAAACAGAGAGTACTTTGAAGGTTACTGAAGTTTAAATGTGTAAGAATAAATACATATTTTTTAACAAATAAATTCCAGTTTTGGGGGGTCCCCCCTTGTAAAAACTTTAAGAAGCTCAGAATTACTAGTTTCCTCATGAGTAAATAAATTTAAATATAATTTTTTTAAAAATGTTTTTTGTATTATACTTACACTATAAAAAATTAAAGAAAAGTCATATTACTTTTTTCCAGTCATTCTAATTTGTGTAAAACTTCACTAGAAATATAAAAATTTGGTTTCTTATATAAATATGTTCACAGTTTCTATTTTAAAAGTTTATTTTTCTCTTAAAAGGCTGGTACATTTAAAGTCTCAATTACTTGGTTTTCTGCAATACCATTTGGTAGATATAGAAAAGCACTTTTAAATCTCTATAAATCCATTAAAATAAAGCTCCATTAATTTTGGAGACTGCATAATCTAATCCAATAATACTTCCAGAGATAGGAAAATATTTCAAATCACAAAAGGCTTTTCTCAGTTGGCACTCCAACACAGAGAGAACATACAGTTTCACCTCTTTACCTCAACCAAAAGTCAAAATAAACTACACATAAAAATTCTGTCTTCAGATAACAAATGACTATTTTCTATATTATGCTAAGTTTCTATAGGGTGACTTTTGTGGCGGTAGGGCTAAGAAAGCAATTGAAAAGCCTTCTTTTATGACTTTTTTTGTGCCCCCCAGCCCCTTTTATGACCTTCATGGAGTGCAACAAGCAGTTGTTTACAAGGTACTCACCACTCGTCCCATGTCACAGATAATATCATTGTGGAAACACCTTTTCATAGGACATTGAGGGTTCACTAGAGGCAGCCGCTGTAACCTTTTATACTGTAATTCCCATGGGATTCCCATTACTTTCTATCTTTTTCTACCAATTCCTTCCTGGAAGCTTTGTGAGGTTGATTCTGCCTTGCTTCTGGTGTGTTATCTCTTAAAAATAAAAGTCATAGTACAGGTATCTGAGATGGAGACTCACAAGAGACCTTTTTACCAAAAAAGATTACAAAGCTGAAAGAGAAGTTGGTGCTCACATATACTTGCTTACATTTTACTAATGAGGATTTTTAGAAAGAAGTGATTATGGACCAGTTCAAGACAGAAAACCAATCTAGAACTTATGACTTTAGTATCAGATTCAGCCTTTATTATGATGTCCAATGACAGGGACTGCTAAAGTTTTCTCATGAATGGTTGGCTTCAAGAATGAGAGGAAACATAGTTTATTAAATGTACCAATAGGTTGATTTTCCAAGCCATTTGTGAAGCTGTTTCTAAAAGATGATAATCTCAGCAATCTTGTTTAGATTTCATAGTAAACTTATCTAAATAATTTAACTTCTCAACAATTCAATAATATTTATTGCTAAAAAAAACTTTGAGTACAACTTTAAGGATTACAAGATAATGTTTCATATGTTCTCTGATTCAAGACTACATGGTTGGTATAAAAATAGAATTGAACTTAAAGTTGACAGAAAAATTTTATCTAAATAAATCACTTTATTTAGATAAATAAAGATAATGCAAAATGCCTGTACATGCATATTCTATAGGTAATACTCCATAAATTGACTGGACTGTATATGATTTATCTCTCTTTTCAACAGTAAATAAATAACTGAATTTAACAGGATAATGAAATGAGCAATAAAACACAAAATATTTTCACTAAATTGGTGTTTTCTCATATTTTTCTTTAAATACTAACTTAGCTGGTTCCTTCTGATTTAATCCATGTAGTTTTTGTTGCTACATTTTTACCCATATTTAGCAATATATGGAGAATGTCATATATTACATTATTTTTACATCACCTAGGGAAAAAGCATGAGTCACAAGGGTTTAACATCTTGGATCTACAAGGAACTCAAACGAGCTGAAAAGAAAAAAACAAACAACCCCATTTAAAATAGGCAAAAGATATGAACAGACACTTCTAAAAGAGCAGACAACAGACACATGAAAAAATGTTCTACCTCACTAATCATCAGGGAGATGCAAATCAAAACCACACTGAGATACCACCTAACTCCAGTCAGAATGGCAATTATCAATAACTCAAAAAATAACAGTTGCTGGAGAGGGTATGGCGAAAAGGGAACACTTCTACATTGTTGGTGGGAGTGCAAACTAGTGCAACCTCTGTGGAAAACAGTATGGCGATTCCTAAAAGCTCTAAATATTGACCTCCCATATGACTCCGCGATCCCCCTACTGGGAATACACCCTGAACAACTCAAATCACTCTATAAAAAAGATACCTGCACACGTATGTTTATCACAGCATCGTTCACAATAGCAAGAACCTGGAATCAACCATGTTGTCCATCAAAAGGGGACTGGATTAAAAAAATGTGGTACATATACATGATGGAATACTATGCAGCCATAAAAAAGAATAGAATCATGAACTTTGCAGCAACCTGGATGGAACTAGAGTCTATAATACTGAGTGATCTCTCACAGAAACAAAGATCTGAGTATCACATGTTCTCACTCATATAGTGGACCTTGAATATCCAACGTAATACTATAAGAAAATGACTGACAGTGGAGGGAAACTATGGGGGGGGAGGGGAAGGGAGATGGGATTAACGGTAGTAAATATCTGTCTGGGGATGGGGAGACACCTCTTATCAACAATGGTGACTGAACGAAGCATATTTGTATACCTAACCCCTAACTGTACCCCACAATATCATAATAAAAAATATTGATTAAAAAAAAAGAAAACACAGTGTTGAATAAATAAGTTTTTGTTTTTTACTGATGATTATGCTCTATTTGCAGGATTTGGTTGATTCCTAGTAATACCAAACTTAATCTCTCTAAGCAAAGTCTAAATGAGTTGTGTAATAATAGTAATAATGATAATAATAATAAATGATCTTTCTTTTTTCTAAAGAAAATTAAATAATTATGTTTCTATTTCTAGGGTAAATAAACTAGTGAAATTTAGGAATTAAATTGTGTTAAAATAATCTATTGACGAGCAGCTTCTGCACCTAAAAATAAATCTGAGAAAATATGTGTGGAACATGTATGAAAGAAATAAAATAATTGAAAATAAAACTTCAGCCGGGCTCGGTGGCTCAGCCTGTAATCCCGCACTTTGGGAGGCTGAGGTGAGTGGATTGCCTGAGCCCGCGGGTTCGAGACCCGTCTGGGCAACTTGGCGAGACCTCATCTCTATAATAAAAGAAAAAATTAGCTGGGACCCTGTAGTTCCAGTGACTTGGAAGGCTGAGGCGGAAGGATCGCCGGAGCCCAGCAGTTTGAGGCTGCAGTGGCCGGGAGCAGCCACTGCACTCCAGTTTGGGCGACAGAGTGAGACACCAACTCAAAAAAAAAAAAAGAAAAGAAAAGAAAAGAAAACTTAAAATATATGGCAAAGAAACTAGTCAACTCACTTCTAAAAAAGAAAAAAAGGGGAGGGAAGGTGACATCTAACTACTCAAGGGCACACATACCTAGAAAATCCATCACTGGGGGGACATCTTGTATGTTGTTTCTCAGAGTGTGTTTCCTATATTACCTTTAGAAAATTAATAAAGAAAAATGTTTACTCTGGGCAACATCAAGAAGACTGATTAATATTTCATATTTTTTTCTCCTTAATTATGCTAGTACCCTGAAAAAAGGATGTAACTTATACAATAATTTATAGAACCATTACCTCATTTGCAAGGAAAAAAATGCCACAGAGCTTATATACAATATTTATTTACTGAATAAATTTTGTACAACAAATTTGCCTAAAATTGTTGCCTAAAATAATTGATTGCTATACAGGAAAAAATAAATTCAAACTCCACACAAACACACAAAACTGGAAATAAAAATATCTGTAATGTTATGCTAACAAAAATATCTGTAATATTATGCTAACATATATGTAACATATCAGTTTTGTGTGTTTGTGTGGAGTTTGAATTCATTTTTTCTGTATAGCAATCAATTATTTTAAAGAATATTTTGGTTATTCCAGCTGCAATCTATATTACAGTAATATGAGAAAACGATAGCATGGCATTATTAGGTAAGCTAACTTTGTATCTGTACTCTAATAGATACAGTTCTTAAAAGAATGTTGCGATGAAAAATATACTTAATTATTGTCTGTCAAAAAATAAGCATTATTTAGTAACTTGCCATATTTATTTCAAAACCAGTAAAATTAATATTTTTGTTTCAAAAACCCATACAATTGTTAAGTTAGCATAGTTAATGGAATTTGACATACCCCATATATCCTGTTGATCAGATAAGCTTTACTAAGACTACATAGTTCAAAATTTCATTGAAGCCAGAGTGGTTTTGCTTTCTCCTATGTTATATAATACAATATTTTTTATGCCAATATAGAAGAACTTTCATCTGTAACTCTTCATGAATTATTTAGGCATCCATTTTAATTCAATAAATTGATTTAAATTAACTCATACAATTATAAATTTAAAGATCAAGAAATATGTAAAGTTATTCTAATCAACTGCATCACTCTGCATTAAATCTGAGAAAACTAAAACTATATGAGAGAATATCATTTCTTTAAAATCAGATAGGAAGTTTTGAGAGTGAAGATTATATTATAATTTTATAATAATGTGGACACTATGCTAAATATCTAATAAATGTAAATATTTTTCTTCTGTAATTCAGGTATAGAACAATTCAACAGGAACATTTTAGAGTACTAACTATGTACCAGGTACTAATATTACAAAGATGAATAAAATTCAAATCCTGCTTTCAAGGGCTAAAAAACAGGATACTGATATGTGAAATAGTAATATTTCCTGAAAATATATTTGATTAGGAGACTTACAGATATAGAAAAACATCAATGTGTGCCTAAATGTTTGCAAGGAAAGTCTTCATAGATTTGATATATAAATTGGGGTTTTTGATGAATGAGTAAAATTTGGGTTATCATTGTCCTTCAAAACTCTATTTTGAAGGATAATGACATGTCTTAGGTTAGTGAGGCAACTGGTACTGGGTATTTTCATTGGGGACAAGGGCGATTGATGGTTTTGGTACATTCATCAATATTATTTGACACATTCGAAAACAATTTTGCTATTAACAGGTTTCTGTTTTCTTTGGAGACCTCTTTGAAATAGTCAATGCTCTTCACTCTCATAGCAATAAGTTGCTTTTTCAAACTGCCCAGTACATGGGAGACACTCGATTAATGTTGATAAAGATGAAACAAAATTTTAGAAAGTGGAAGAAACTTTCACCTTATAAAAACAAATGCTAGTGTGCACATCTATATGCACATATACAATATTTTAATATGTAAATTCATATAACTGAAGAATTAAAGCCAAATTGGCATATTGTTTATTTGATTTTATTTGTTATTCTTCATATTGTCCTGTTTTTCTTATGAAGTAATATAAATTTGAAATCTCCTTTCAAGAGCCAAAGTTTTTGTTCTTTATAAATTGAATATGTGAGTATTTTTCATTCTCTTTGGCAGATGTTTTTCCAACTAATACAAAATTTAAGATTTTATAAAGCCAATATTTGAAATAAAATAAAAATTGCAACCATTATATCATGTCTGAGTAAAAGTAAATATGATTCTCTCTTACCTTTTGTAAATAAAATATTTTAAATAACTTACACTGACAATGTAAGAACATTGTGTATTTTTCATTTATGAATGCATGGCTCTTTGCATAGCACTGCTCACACAAAAGATGCATAAAAAATTTTTATAAGGTAGGAGAATATAAGACAAACAAATATAAGTAGGACAAACTAAAATGATGGAAGAAGAAGACAAAGTTTGATTTGCCTTAAGATATTCTGTAATTAACTATTTTTCTATCTGTTTTCAAAACAAGATAAACATAATAAAATCTACTTACCTTCTACTATATAATATTAAGTGAAAAGCAAAACTATTGTCTTTGTGGTAAATGCTATTTCTCTTGGATTGTAGGAGCTTCTAGGGATTTAGTGGTTGATTTAAAAAAAAAAAAAAAAAGGCATGACCATGAGGTGGCAATAGCACACACAAGCTGTACTGGGTGATACTTCGACAGATTTGCATTCAGAGAAAGTTCCTCACAGCACAAGACTGTCCAGAGGCTGTGGGCACAGGTCAATACTCAGAGGGTGAGGAAAACATGGAAATTCCCTTGGGAAAGAAGGTTCAGAGAGGGGGCTTACATGCCTAGGTGCAGTAGAGAGCTTCAAAGGGCAGCAGTGACTTGGAATCTTTTAACCACAAGACTTAACTAACATATGGCTGGCAGATGTTGGGTGAGGTTGTATGGGGTATGCAAAGCAGGCAGGCTATAAATGGTTAAATCTGCTTGTTTGCACTTATAAAAAAGTTTCAAATGTGTAAATATTTGGATTGGGCTCCAGAGAACTTTTGAGCTAGTGGGTCTCAGTCTACAGGAAAGTAATAGATGATACCGAGACCATTTTTGGCTCATTTATATAACATGCATATTTTGCCTTGCATTAAAAGAGCCATGGCAATGGAGAAGCTAGCTACAGAGGATCAGCTACTACTCAAAAAACTCTTTTTTCACCCAATAGAGTTACATTAAACCAGGTTGATTTTTTTCAAGCTGATCATATTTTATATTTCTAAAGTAGCTCATTTTACTATATGAGATGAGGAAAGGTTATGAAATGCTCATGATGGTAAACTGATGTAGTTTGGAAGTAACAATATCAGTTATCGTTATATATATCTTTTTTCACAGAAAAAGAGAAGAAGGTACAGAGTGCAAAATTATCTTTAAAAATTTAGAAATAGTCCTACTATCAAGATTTTGCTTGGATGAAGAACCTGGGACAGATATTTTTAAATGATGGAAATAAAAGACCAACCTACATTAAATGTATGCATTACCAAATATAAAATTTGATCAGGATAAGGAAGTACTATGTTAGTCTATTTATATTAGAAGCAGGGATGTGAGAATAGAAGATAAAGTTGAAAAATATCAAGAGAATAGAAAATGCTCCATCAAATATTTACCCTAGCTAACACTATACAGAGCTCTCATTACATGAAAAGAAGCCCGGTTTAATGAATTCATTTCTCATCTGGGTGTATATAAAGACCAGTAAAGACACTAACAGGAGTAGATAGTAAAAACTGCATAAAGTTAAAGTAGTATAACACAAGTCAATCACAAATACCGTAAATGAATACAGTAGGTTCCCTACATACAAACCTTCAAGCTGTAAATTTTCAAAGATGTGAACACATAAGTTAGTTAATGTATCTGGAGTACATTGTCACATGTGTCCAATCTCTACAAGTAGTTGTGCTTTTGTGTACTTTACTGTATAGTACTGTATAGACCAGTAGCACTGTATCTTAATTTCAAGCCCAGGATATCTGGAAACAAGTTTAAAAACAGTGGTGATATAGCTAGTACAGAACTGTAAGATTAAATGTGTTCTTTTTGTGTGTGTTTGTTTATTTTTTTATTTACTATGTATTATGACAGAAAAAGTATTATAAACCTATTATAGTACAGTACTATATAGCTAACAGTGTTAGTTTTTTTTGAACTTATGAACAAATTGGACTTACAAATGAACTTAAGGGGGAGGATTGTGGGAAACCCGACTTTATAGACAAGTTGGACAGAAAAGTGACTCATCTAGGAAGCTAATACTTCGGAATGGCATCTGAAGTGAGAACAGTCTTGTGAGCCTTCGCCTTTAACATGTGAATTTTGACAGTAACTGTGGGTAGTTAGTGTCAGAATTGAATTGACTTGTAGGACACCTAGTTGGTGTCAGAGAGTTTGGAAAGTTATTCTGGAAAAAAATACATATCTGTATATATGTGTGAGTGTATATATAAGCACTGACATGTTTTAAAGCATCTAGACTTAACACTTAAGGCCCAAAAGTTTGGATTTCTAATTTAATGATTTTAAAACTTGCACTAAAATAATCAAATTGCTATGTACTCAAATGTAATTAATTTACATCCCCTCTCATGGGATGAAATAGGATCAGAATATTAAAAGCAAAAAGATCTTAGAAGGGCATATAAAATAATCTGGTTCACAGATGAAGATACTGAAAACAAAATGGTTAAGTGACTTGAATTTATATATAGCTAGAATCTTCAAATCTGGAACTGCAACTGAAAACTATCAATATAGAGGTTTTTTTTACCAGTTTATATGACTTCTCTTTAATTATAATTAATGAAATTTAATTAATGTACAATATGTTTTAGGATAGCTCAGGTCTTATTACTTAATAATAACATAAAAACAAATATAATATCCATATCTGTGTCCAAAATTAAACAAAAGCTCTTTCAGTCAAGATGCTAGACCAAATATACACCCTTTTCTGTTCTTCCTTTTAAGACCACATTAAATAGCAGTAAAGTAATGGAAAAACTATATAAACCCACAACAGCATACCGAATGGAAAAACAGAAATTTCTATGAATTTCCTTCAAGGTAGGATTCCATGGGCCGATGAAGCAATTAAGGAGTACAAAACTAGAATATGTTTAGAGGGTAATGTAGTCATAGAAGGATTTGCTTTCCCAATCAAAACCTGAAACAATTAACTCAAGATGTCTAAGTCTTACCTATATAAGATAAAGTACCAACATTTGAAATGCCAGAGATATTAAAAAATGTTAAGCTATCTTCCCCTGCTTACTGTCTCCCCTTTGAATTATGAAAAAAATAAGTTAGGCAGATGTACCAATGCAAAAACTCTTCAGTGCCAACATTACTTAATTAAAAGTGTTACAAAATATTGACTACTTTAGAAAAGTTTGATTGCTCTATCAGTCTATTCAATTACTTTTAGGAAGACATAGAATAAACATGGAAAGAAATAAACTAACAGGAATACAACTAACTTTTTTGAATTGAGATAGTAATTTATTTGCAAAGGGGTAGAATGTCACTATCACCTTAAGATAACTTTGTGATTAGGTAGTTCTATGAAGATTTATTTACCTTTCACTTAATTTTTAATTGACAACTAAAATCAACATGATTTTCTATTGCTGTATTAACAAATACTGAGACAATATGTCTCAGTAATAAATCATACTGATACCAAGGAAAGTAGCTTGGTATCAGCTCTTATAGCAAGAAATGCCTGATCCTTGAAGATAAAATTATAAACCAATTAAAAAGTGTTCTTATTGGAAGATTTCTGAGACGATGGCAGCATAACCAGTCAGAGTCCCTGTGTGTGTAAGTGATTGTATGGACAATTCTGCATGTGTTCTGTTTGTAAGTGTGACTGAGCAGGGACTCAAGAGCAAGTGGCCAGGGTCCTCCTGGTGAAGCTGCTGGTGCTGCGGCTGCTCTGCTTGGATCCTAGTGCTTCCCAGAGTGCAGAAGCTCAGCACCCTTTTCTAAAATCAGCAGAGATTTTCCCCAGGAAGAATTGCTGGAATAATTGCCAAAGTCAACACTACAATGCCAGGCTGAATGCTGGCAGTGAGAGTCGTGGAGGGAGTGGAGCAAGGGAGTCTGAGGCAGTCTGAGGAAACAGCATGGGGAAGTTACCTTGAGCCTGGACCGGGCTCCAGACCCTTGCCATCAGGTCCTGAGATCCGGAGACTGTGGTAACTGAGGGAGAGGGAGCTATGGACCCCATTTAACATCTGGGCAGAGAAGTGTTCCAGGGTAGCCTCTGTAGAACAGCAGAACTGCATATTGAGGCCAGGCACTATCTCTATGTTGCATTTGGGCTGCTGTTTGTGACCTCACCCCCAGTGCACAAGTGCTGGTGGGCAATGGCTGATGTGGAACCCAGGACGATCCACCCTCCACCCTAAGCCAGCTGCTGGGCGATAGATACAGACAGCAGACCTGCCCCAGAAGGAGGCTGGGGAAAACCTAACTGACACCACCCTCCCCACCCCTAGCAACAAGTGAAAAAGATGGGAAGGGCAGAGTTAGAGCAGGAGGCCCCATTCCTCTGCGGTGAACTGGATGCCCTGGGAGCTGTGACACAGCTGGGAGAGGAAGGAAGTGGATGAGATCCCGAGAGATGCTGTGTCATTTCAGCCCCCTTCCCTCACATGGGCGTGTGACAGATACCAATTGCAGGCAGGAGGGGATGAAGATTCTAACACCTTAAGCTCCAACAGTGAATAGGGACCATGCAGTAACAGCCCTGCAGTCACAGAACCCATCACGAGAGGGAGCCCCCCCAAAGAGACATACTAAAGCTGAGCACTCTATCAACGTTTTTGTTTGTTTGTTTGTTTGTTTGCTTGCTTTTTGGAGGGGGTATTGCTTTGTTTGTTTGATTATCTCATTTGGTTGCTTTGTTGGCTGTTTTTCTCTTTTCATTCCTTCTTCTATCTTTCTTTCTTTGTTCTTTCTCTGTTTTTTTATGTTTTTTTTTTCTTTTTGGACTTTTCTTTCCTATTCTTCTCTCTTTTTCCTCCTTTTCCTTTTTATCTTGTTTCCTTCTTATACCCTGCATTGGATTTAAGGGCTATGCAAGCATACCCACTGTAAGGTCGTATTGTGCAGAGACAAAGAGCAAATCCTAGTTGACCCATTCACCAGATAGCAAACATTTTGATCTGCCAACAGGTTCAGAAAACCTGAAGTCCCCCCCACCTCATAGTAATTGCTCAAAACTATAAAAGACAGTTACATTCTTATACAAACAGGCAGAGAACCAAATAAAAAGCACAATCCTATTCATAATAGCCACCAAAAAAATGAAACACCTCGGCATCTTCCTAACCAGAAAAGTGAAAGATCTTTACAATGAAAACTACAAAACACTGCTCCAAGAAGTTAAAGATGACACAAAAAAAGTAAAAAATATCCCATGTTCATGGATTGGAAGAATCAACATTGTTAAGAAGTGCGCCCTACCAAAGGCAATCTACAGATTCAATACTATACCCATTTAATTACCAACATCATTCTTCTCAGACTTGGAAGCAACAATACAGAAATTCATATGGAAACATAAACAACCACAAATAGCCAAAGCAATCCTTAGCAAAAGAAACAAAGTGGGAGGTATCACACTTTAAACTTTACTACAAGGTTACAATAATCAAAACAATCTGGCATTGGTAAAAGAATAGGCATATAACCAATGGAACAAGACAGAGATTCTGGAAGCAAATCCTCAATTTCTCAACCAACTCATCTTCGATAAAGCCTCCAACAGCAACCACTGGGGAGAAGAGAACCTATTCAGTGAATGATGCGAGAAAACTGACTGACCACATGGAGAAGAATAAAATAGGACCCCTACCTATCACTACACACAAAAATCAACTGCAGGTGGATCAAACACTTAAACATAAAACCCCACATGTTAAGAGTCTTAGAAAATGCAGGAGATATCCTTATGGAAATCAGAATAGGCAACCAATTCCTGATCAAAACCCCAAAAGCCCATGCCATAAGAGATAAGGTAGACAAGTGGGACCTCATCAAACTGAAAAGCCTCTGCAAAGCATAAGAAACGATCAAGAGAATGGGAAGACAGCCCAGAGAGTTGTAAAAAAAATATTTGTCAACTGCATATCTGACAAAGGTCTAACATCCAGGATCTACAAGGAACTCAAACATGCTGAAAGGAAAAACAAAACAAAACAACCCCTTTAAGAAGTGTTCAAAAGAATAGACATGAATAGACACTTCTCAAGACATACAAGCAACCAAAAGACATGAAAAAATGTTCAGCTTCACTAATCATCAGAGAAATACAAATCAAAACCACATTGAGATACCACCTAACTCCAGTAAGAATGGCGATCATTAATAAAACAAAAAACAACAGATACTGGTGAGGATGTGGAGAAAAGGGATTGCTTCTACACTGTTGGTGGGAATACAAACTAATTCAATCTCTTTGGAAAACAGCGTGGCAATTCCTAAAAGAGCTAGAAATCGACCTTCCACATGATCCAACCATCCCCCTTCTGGAAATATACCCAGAGGAACTTAAATCACTCTACAAAAAAGATACCTGCCCATGCATTTTATTGCAGCACTATTTACAATAGCAAAAACATGGAACCAACCATGCTGCCCATCAAAACTGGACAGGATTTTAAAAAATGTGGTGCATATACTCGATGGAATATTATGCAGCCATAAAGAAGAACAAAATTATTGACTTCACAGCACATTGGATGGATTTAGAGTCTATAATACTCAGTGATTTATCACAGAAACAAAGAACTGAGTACCATATGTTCTCACTCATAAACAGACACTGAACATTTACCATAATATTATAAGAAAGGGATTGGCAGTAGCTGGATACTGCCAGGGGAAGGAGGGGGGACCATATAGCATAATTAAGGTCCAAATTTTACCTGTACAGTGATCACTTGTATGTCTAATCCTGAATTGTACCCTATATGTTTAAAATAAAATTTAAAAATTCAATTAGAGATTTTTTAAAAGTGTTCTTATCAAGACTAACAACTTGCTTATCAGTACTCATTTGAAACCCTTGCTTCACTGTGCTTCACCAATAGCATATAATAAACTCTGCCCACTCCTAACCAGTTATTCACATCACAAGGCTTGCCTCAAAACCATCCATTTCAGGCCCCTAAAAGATTTAGATATCCTTTATTTCTCCACTTTGAGACATTACTAACCCTCTTTCAAGGTGCTCTTCTTTACTGCAGTAAATTTAATAATCGTTGACTTGCTTGACCAACAGGTGTTTCTGGAGATCTTTTGAAAGTTGATTCTTGACAGAATGTTCAACAAAAGCCTTCAGATGTGTTATCAGTCACTGAGTAAACATTTGTCATGTGCTTCATATATGTTAAAACACTAGTGGGATTTGAGTAACATGATCATAAATATGAGCCCTCAGTCTAGTTTCAGGTGCATCCTGGAATCAATTATTTCTGGACATGAGGACCATATTAACAAAGTGTTATTCTATTTTTTTTTTTCTTTTGTGTTAGACCTGATCCTAGCTTCTATCAGGAAATTTAGAACTGGGAAATAATTCCCTAGATTCAGAGGAACTTTGGGAGGTTGGCTCATCTTGACGTTTATTAGTTTGTATTTACTATCCATTTGGTTTCCTGCTAATCAGAACATAATTGTAATGATTCAAAAGAGTAAGGTATATAAATTTAGACAATTTTGTAGTCATGGAAATATACTTTTGTTAATTCATCCAGTTCTGTCTGGTGTGCAATGCCAAGATGACTGGCTAAATTTGGGGTGTAGCTTGAGGCCATAAGATAGAGCATATTCCATTAGTCCATAACAGATAATTCAATATAATTGCTATTAAGTTTCAGCCAACTGGCCAAATTTCCCCAGGATAAGTTCAAATTTCAGACTTCTCTGAGTCCATGAATTTTCATAGTAGTTCCAGAAATAGTCTAGCCTCTTAGGAACTGCAAAATGGAGCTTAGATGATTGGAGTTATAATGGAAAAGATGCCCTTCTCTTCTATGCCAGTGCCAATTTATTCAACACTAAAATGATTAACCAGACATCAATTTCAGGCTTGAAATTGTTCCTGTGGCTTATTCTAAAAATTATAAGGGGACAAAATAGCTGCTTGAAAACTACAACTAAATGTTGCTCATATTGTTATGATGGTTGTCTGTAGAAATTAATGCTAGCCTTGAAATATTGGAAGCCCTTGAGACGAACATAATTTTTACCCACCTCATTTTTCATTGCTAAAATATGAAAAATATATGGCTAGGGACTTGATACTGGGGTTAGGGTAGGATGGGAGGTAACTTGAAAAAAATCTTTGAAAAATTATGTGTCTTTCTCTGAATACTTTTATGCAATTCAACTGGAATAGATAAATGTTTGTTTATTTTAATTACAACATGAAGTGTCTTACATTTGTAAACTGCATTCATTATATTCACTACTCATGATTCCAGTCCATTCCATTACTACTGCAAACTATTTTTCTGATTTACTAAATGAGAAAACACTGAGAATTTAACTAAGTTGCCTTAAATCATCACAGGGCTACTTTGAGATGCAGCCATTTCTGAAAGAAAGTTATTCTCAGGCCGGGCTTGGTGGCTCAGCCTGTAATCCCAGTGCTTTGGGAGGCTGAGGTGAGTGGATTGCCTGAGCCCGTGGGTTCGAGTCCCACCCAGGCAACTTGACAAGACCTCGTCTCTACAATAAATCAAAAATTAGCAGGGTGTGGTAGCATATGCCTGTGGCTCTGGCTACTTGGAAGGCTGAGGTGGAAGGATCACCAGAGCCCAGCAGGTCGAGACTGCGGTGGCTGGGAGTGTGCCACTGTACTCCAGCCAGGGCACCATAGTGAGACCCCAACTCAAAAAAAAAAAAAAAGAAAGAAAGAAAGTTATTCTCACTCCAAATCCAATGTTCCTTATTCACATCAAGAAGTGAGAAAATATTTCCTGAGTTAGAGAAAGGAAAATAACGTAGTGGTGAATAGGAATCCAGAAATTAATTTAAAGAAAGTTGGGAGCAAACAAAGCAAAAGAGCTTTTTATCCCTTTTCTTTGGTTTTGTTGTTTTGAAACTAGTTATTGAATTTGTGTTCTTGAGCCTTTTCTGTTGTTCAATATAGATCATTCAGTGAGAGAGTGAGAGTGGTATTCACTTCTGCTTCATGCTCCAGAAAAGGTTTTTCTGCTACAAGTTTTTCCCATGATCAGAGGGGGAAAAGGGGGGAGAGAGCATCCAAATAAACAGAAGTAGAAATGAAAAAGGTGATGTCTTACTGACCCTTAATTCAAAAGATTATCAGAGATTACTATGAACATCTGTATGCAAATAATCTCGAAAATCTAAAGGAAATAGAGCATTTTCTGGCATCACACAACATTTCAAGGTGGAAACAAGAAGAAATTTAACCTCTAGACAGACCAATAACAATCCAGATAATCAACTCAGTCATAAGAAACCTTCCTGCCAAAAAAAAGCCCTGGACCAGATGACTTCCAAGCTGAATTCTACGAGACATAGAAACATAAGCATATAAAGTGATACCAATCTTATTGTAAGTATTCCAGGCAATCAAAAATTAGTGAATTCTCCCTAACTCATTTTATGAAGCTAGCATCATGCTGATAACCAAGCCTGGCAATTGATCCAACAAGGAAGGAGAATTACAGGTCAATATCCTTGATGAATATAGATGTAAAAGTTATTGACAAGATTCTAGCAAACAGGATCCAACAACACATCACAAGGGTCTTTCACCATGATCAAGTGGGTTTCATTCCTGGGATGCAGGGTTGGTACAACATTCGCAAGATCATAAATGTAATTCAGCACATTAACAGGTGTAAAACCAAGAATCACACGGTTATCCCACTAGATGCAGAAAAAGCATTTGACAAAATGCAGCAATCCTTCTTGATAAAAACCCTGGAACACTTAAGCATAGAAGGAACATTCTTCCAAACAATTAGAGCCATAAATGATAACCACACAGCCAATATTTTGCTCAATGGCCAAAAGCTGGAAGCATTCCTTCTAAGAATGGGAATAAGACAAGGATGGCTACTTTCAACTCTCCTATTCAATAAAGTGCTGAAAGTCCTAGCCAGAGCAATCAGGCAAGAGAAGGAAATCAGGGGTTTCCAAATAGGAAAAGAGGAAGTTAAGCTATCCTTCTTTGTGGACAATAGATTCTATACCTAGAAAACCCTAGCAAGTCTGTCAAAGGACTCTTCACACTGAAAAACAACTTTGGTAAAGTTTCAGGTTATAAAATTAACATGCAAAGGACAGTTACATTTCTATTCACCAGTAACAAGCAGGCTGAGAACCAAATTAAAAAATGCAATCCCATTCAAAAGAGCCACACGCAAAAAATGAAATACCTTGGTATCCACCTAATCAGAGAAGTAAAAGGCTTTTACAATGAGAACTACAAAAGTCTACTCAAAGAAATCAAGGATGACACAAACAAATGGAAAAATTTCATTTTTGTCAAGATGTCCTTCCTACCCAAGATAATCTACAAATTCAATGTAATACCCATCAAATTACCAACACCATTTTTCACAGACATGGAAATGACAATACAGAAATTCATATGGGAACAAAAAATAGCATGAATAGCCAAATCAATCCTCAACAAAAGAAAGAAAGTGTGAGGTATCACACTTCCAGACTTTAAACTTTACCCCAAGGTTACAGTAACCAAGACAGCATAGTATCAGTACAGAAATAGGCACATAAACCAATGGAACAGGATAAAGTAAAAACATGGTCTCTCAATCAACTCATCTTTGACAAAGTCAACAATAATTATCATTGTGGAAAGGAGACTATATTTAGCAAGTGCTACTGGGAAAACCGGCTAACCACATGCAGAAGAATGAAACTAGACCCATACCAATCACCATTTACAAAAATCAACTTAAATCAAGGACCTTAACATATAACCTCAAGCTCTAAGTATCCTAGAATAAAATGTAGGAAACACCCTTCTGGACAATGGAGTAGGCAATGAATTTATGACCAAGTCCCCAAAAGTAAATGCTACAAAAGCTAAGATAGACAGGTGGGACCTCATCAAACTGAAAAGCTTTTGCACAGCAAATAAACCACCAAGACAGTAAAGCAACAACCCACAGATTGGGGGGGAGGGCGGAAATTGCAAATTATGCATCTGACAAAGGCCTAACATCCAGAATCTACAAGGAACTCAAATGAAATGGAAGGAAAAAAACAACTCCATTAAAAAGTAAGGGAAAGACATGAACAGACACTTCTCAAGAGAGCCAGCAAACATATGAAAAAATGCTCATCTTCAATAATCATCAGAGAAATGCAAATCAAAACTACATGCCACACAGAGGTTGAATCATTTTAGCAGGTAGCTTTCTTATGACTGAGTTAATTACCTGGATTGTTATTGGTCTGTCTAGAGTTTAAATTTCTTCTTGTTTTCACCTTGAAATGTTGTACTCAACTCATATCAACATCAGAGGAACATAAATTGCCCTACCAAAAAGACACCTGCACACACTTGTGTATTGCTGCACTATTCATAATAGCAAAAACATGGAACCAACCCTCTGACCACTGAAAGTGGACTGAATAAAGAACATGTAGCACATATGCATGATAAAGTATTACACAGTCATAAAGAAGAACAAAACCATGGTCATTGCAGCAACTTGGATGCAGTTGGAGACCATACTAAGTGAACTGTCACAGAAACAAAGAACTGAATACCACATGTTCTCACTCATAAGTGGGCAGTGAACACTAGTCACATTAGCACAAGGGTGGATCTGCAGTCGCTGAGCTCTGCAAAGGGAGGAAGGGAAGGAGGAGTGTGGGTGGCATGTGACAACACAAAGGGTACCTTGTCCCCTACCAAGTGAATGAGAGCCACCTAGAAGCCCAAACTTCACTTGCATGCAGGCTACTTATGCAGTAAATCCTTACTTATACCCTACAAATCTTTAATAAATAAATAAATTACAAAAAGTGATAACATACTTAAGATATACAGACAGATAGATATCCATTTATTCATTCATCCATTAATCCAAGAAATATATATTTTTGTGTGTGTGTGCCAGGATCTCTTCTTGGTGCTGAGGTTACAGTGATGAATGAGATAGAATTCGTTGGTGCCCTTTTGGCACCAAACAAAACAATAAACAAATAAATATTTATCATTTTTCAGTAAATACCATAAAGAAAATCAAGCAGCCCATGGAAATCTGGGTACTAGTCAAAGTTTTTAACAATTGATTGACAGGTCAGATTAGAAAAATACCCACCAGATTTAGTTTGGAGCAACATCTTGGAGGTGTCTTTCTGGGCAGTTTTCAGGTCCTCAGGAGTAAAGTTGAGAAGTTTGGGCAGCAGAGGTCCATTTTGGGGGCTTGGGATAGCACTTATGAGTAAAACCTTACCAAAGCATGCTATGTGGGATCCACAAATTTAACTACATAAAGTGTGGTGTCACACAGTTGTAGCAATAACAAAAAAACAGTATGTTTTTCAAACACACTGAACTGCCAAACACACAAAAGTAAAGAGAATAAAACTAACATGTTATATCACTGACTATACACTGGACTAGAAACTCCCAAAGAATCAAGTGGCCATTACTTACTAAGCCTCCTGTTTTCCTTATTCTCATATAAAAACCTTTCCCAGTTGACTCTAAGGACAGATTATGGACTAAAGACAGGGTGCTATGGTTTGAATCACTCCTCCAAAATTCAGGTGTTGCCAGTGTGAGAGTATTTTTTATAGTATTAAGATATGGAGCTTTTATGAGGCAATTAGGACATTAGGGCTTTTTCTTCAATAATGAAATTAAGACCCTTAAAATGAGACTTCACACAGCATTCAGCTAGCATGTTCTCTAAGGCCTTCACCACCTAGCAAATGCTGGAGTCTTGATCTTGGACTTTCCAGCCTTCAGAACTATGAGAAAATAAATAAAATAAATTTCTGTTTTTTAAAAATTAACCAATCTCAGGTATTCTGTTATAGCAGCACAAAAAAGATTAATACACTGGTGTTGGGGATGCCAATCACTGCTATGCTATATCTAGAGCACATTATCACTGAGTTTTACTTTACATCAAACACTTGTTAAATCCAGCATCCATTCTTGATTAAAAAAAAAAAAACCCTCAAATACATAGGTATGAAAGGAACATAGCTCAAAATAGGAAGTGCCATTTATGATAAATACACAGTTAACATATTGCTAAATCGACAGAAACTGGAAACATTTCCCCTGAAAACATGAACAACACAAGATCACTCTCATCCCACTTGTTCAACATTGTGTTGGAAGTCCTAGCTTGGGCAATTAGACAACAGAAGGAAATCAGGGGTATCAAATTGGAAAAGAGGAAGCCAAGTTATCCCACTTTGCTAATGATTTGATCCTATACCTTGAAAATCCAAGGGAATCTGTCAAAAACCTGCTTGCATTGATAAAGGTCTTTGACAAAGTCTCAGGATACAAAATAAATGTGCAAAAGACAGTTGCACTCTTATACACCAACAACAAACAGGCAGAGACCTAAATTAAAAGAGCAATCCCATTCACAATAGCCACAAAAACATGAAATGCCTCTGCATTTTCCTAGCCAGAGAAGTGAAAGACCTTTACAATGAGAACTACAAAACTCTGCTCAAAGAAATCCAAGAAGACACAAGCAAATGGAAAAATATTCCATGTTCATGGATAGGAAGAATCAATATGGTTAAGATGTCCATCCTATCCAACGCAATCTGCAGATTCAACACAATACCCATTAAGTTACCAACATCATTCTTCACAGACCTGGAAATGACAATACAGAAATTCATATGGAAATATAAACAAACATGAATAGCCAAAACAATCCTTAGCAAAAGAAACAAAGCAGGAGGTATCACACTTCCAGACTTCAAACTTTACTATAAGGCTAGAGTAATCAAAACATTTTGTTATTGGTACAAGAACAGGCATATAAGCCAATGGAACAGGATAGAGATTCCAGAAGCAAAGCCTCAGTTTCTCAACCAACTCATCTTTGACAAAGCCTCCAACAACCACTGGGGAGAGGAGAACCTATTCAGTAAACAGTGATGGAAAAACTAGCTGATCATATGCAGAAGATTGAAACAGGACCCCTACCTATCACCATACACAAAAATTAACTCTAAATGGATCAAAGACCTACACGTAAAACCTCAAACTATAAGAATCTTAGAAAGCGCAGGAGACACCCGTATGGAAATTGGAACTGGCTACCAATTCCTATTCAGAACCCTAAACGCCCATATCTTAAGAAATAAGATAGACAAGGGGACCTCATAAAACTAACGAGCTGTTGCAAAGCAAAAGAAACTATCAAGAGAGCAGGGAGACAGTCTACAGGATGGGGAAAAAAAATATTTGCCAACTGTACATCTGACAAAGGCCTAACATCTAGGCTCCTCAGGGAACTCAAACACACCAAAAAGAAAAAAAGAAACAGCCCCATTCTAAAGTGGGCAAAAGACATGAATAGACACTTCTCAAAAAGCAGCCAACAGACACATGAAAAAGTGCTCAGCCTCACTCATCATCAGAGAAATGCAAATCAAAACCACACTGAGATACCACCTAACCCCAGTAAGAATGGCCATCACTAATAAAACAAACAACAGATGCTGGCTAGGATGCAGAGAGAAAGGAATGCTTCTACACTGCTGGTGGGAATGCAAACTAGTGCAACCTCTTTGGAAGACAGTGTGGATTTCTGAAAGAACTAGAAATTGACCTTCCATATGACCTAGCAGTTCCCCTACTGGAAATATAACCGGAGAAACTCAAATCATTCTACAAAAAAAAGATACCTGCACACGTATGTTTGTTGCAGCTCTATTCACAATAGCAAAAACATGGAACTAACCATGTTGCCCATCAAAGCTGAACTGGATTAAAAAAATGTGGTACATATGCACAGTGGAATATTATGCAGCCATAAAGAAAGACAAACATATGGACTTTGCAGCAACTTAGATGGATTTAGAGTCGATTATACTCAGCGATCTATCACAGAAACAAAGAACAGCGTACCATATGTTTTCACTCACAAGCAAACCTTGAACAATTATTATAATATTATAAGAAAGGGATTGGCAAACTGTGAATCCCTAGTGGGAAATTGTCAGGGAAGTGGGTGTGGGATTGGCAGTTGAGGAAAACTGCTAGGGGAGGGAGGGGCTTACCTCATCAACAAGGGTACCTGCATAATCAACGTTTGTACACCTAACCCTGAATTGTACCCCACATCTTTATATTTTTTAAAAATGAGTGATCAAGGAACCAATTCATCAATGAAGAAATGCACACCAATATGATTGTGCTAGACTAGAAGAAAACTGTTCTGTTCTATAATTTGCATCTTCCATAGAATTTTTACATGTAAAATACCTAACATCAAATGACTTAACAGCCAAAGAACAGTGACCCTAATATGCATCATGGCAAGTAGTAAGTATTAGGAGAGAAAGCAGGTTTACTTCTCTGAGCTATTAATATTGAGAAGGCATACACTGCTTTGGCAATCATATTAATATTATACATTACATTTACTTTTAGTTTAAATAGTGACCATGAATTTATCTGTCTTATGGTTGGCCTGGGTCACAGTGAAATTAAAACTAAGGAACACACACATATAAAACATCTATGAGGAAGATATATATGGGGACGATGAGATAAAGAAAACACATTATATCAATAAACACAGTAAACATTAATCAGCCTTGTTTATACAGTGCCCTTCACCATATCACTGCTACAGAATTTTGCCTGGCTGCCTTACCCCACATGAGTTTTGACTTTCTTTCTTAGAAGAAATAGACACACACACACACACACACACACACACACACACACACACACACACACTTCATTTGCAAGCATATAAAGCAGTAAATCTACTTTTTTTTCTTACGTGGTAGTGACTTAAGGCCCTTATCATGGTACTTTCTTTCCCAAAAGAAAACAATTGCATTTAAGAGAAATTTGTGCTACGCAGAGTATATAGTGTTCACTGATATATACCATACACAAGCTGCAAATATGTAATTGCTTAGTTCTGCCTAAATTATGTTAAAACCATCTAGTTTTTTTTCCCTCATTTGAGGTCTTTCTAATAATCCCACGATTTGATTTTTTTTAATGGTTTCTCTCTTTCCCCATTTTTGTCACCTTCTTTTCTTTTGAATAGCTTTTTATTTTTGTCTTATTATATTGTGTCTTTTTGAAAAAAGCCCACTCAGCACATATTTTACATATTTTCCCAAGGAAAAAAGATCATTCCAATGATCAACTTATCATCAATAGAATGTCATCAGAATGTTCATACTTTTTTAAGAAGGCCAAGAATGTGTAGACTGCTGCCAAGTTCAATGCTAGAAAAGATATTTGAAGTTGACCAGGACAGAAACAATCTCCTCTATCATTTCTTCAGTACTGCTAGTAAATCTACTTCTGTTATTAGCAAGTTATATTTAAATACATGTCAGCAGAGAGGCTTTGAAAATCTGAAGAAAAAAAGACTATCTAGTGGTCTCTAGTTAATGTTTTAAAATATTTTAAACAGATTAATATAACAACCATACAGAAATTGGAAGACATAAATGCCTGAATCAAGAAATATAGTATGCCAAGTTCCCCAAAAGCTCCCTTACCAATCTCGGGCTTCACTGTTACTTTCAATGTGTGATCTTATATTTCTACAAAATAAACTTTCCCTTTTATCTGTATTTGAAATGTATATAAGTGAAACCACACAATATATATCCTTTTGTTTTGCCTTCTTTATCACAATATAAATTTTTAAAAATTCAGCAGTAATTTATTTGATTTCATTGTTGATGAAATCAACATATGAATATACTACAACTTATTTATCTATTCTACTTTGATGCATTTTTTAATTATTTTCAATTTAAGGCTATTATAAAAATGCTGAAATAAATATTATTGTATGTATAATCTGTACATACAGCCATGTTTTTCTAAAGTATAAGTTTAGGCAATAGAATTGCAAGGCCATTAGGTAGATATATCTTTAAAATTACTGACTATTGGAAATTTTCTAAAATAATTTTACAGTTAAATTTCATGCAGTAGCTCATGAGTTTTCATTGCTCCACATTATCCCCACCAATTGGTATTGTCATACTATTGTTTTGACTACCTATGAGACATAGAGATATCAAGTTGTAAGTTTACCATTCCCCAGGCAACTAATAAAGTATTTTAAGTTTTTATTGGCTATTTGATTTCTTCTTTTATTAACTGCCTGTTCAATTGCGTTGTCTATTTTTTCTAATTAATTTATAATAGTTCTTTATATAAATCAATTTACAGTTGTATATATGGAAAGTCTATTTTCCTATTCTGTGTCTTATCTTTTCATTTTGTATCTTTTAATGATCAAGGTTCTTCATTTTAATATTGTCAGATTTATCGATCTCGTTTTTGAATATTCAGTACAATTTCATCTAATTTAAGATATATTTTCTTACCAAAAATCTGGCAGATATTCTTTTACAAGTTAAAAGTTTTATTTTAAAAGTTTCATTCATTTATATCTCCCATTTAGAGCACTAATCTATATAGAATTGGTTCTTGTTTATTATGTAAAGTAAGATTTCCATTTAGTTCTATTTCATAAGGATAACCAATTTTCAGAGCACTATTTATTGAGACGACCAATACTTCCCACTTTTATGCCAGTACTATGTCTGTCATCAATCAAATAACCATATATACAAGAGTCATTTAGGATCTGTTCATTCTGTTCTTTTCATTTATTAGTCTGTCTTTGTATCCAAAAGACTTAATAACTATATTCAGTAACTATATTTCCAAGATTGCCTATCTTATTTGCATCTCATTTTATTCCAAGTACAATGGATGAATAGTATCAAATTTCATAAAAATTCTGACTGGGTACAGTGGCACACTCCTGTAATTCCTACTATTTGGGGGGTTGAGGCTGAAGGATCACTTCAGGTCAGAAGTTCGAGACTAGGCCAGGCTTGGTGGCTCAGCCTGTAATCCGAACCCTTTGGGAGGCCAAGACAAATGGATTGCCTGAGCCTGCGGGTTCGAGACCGACCCAGACAACTTGACGAGATCTCATCTCTACAATAAATCAAAAATTAGCCAGGCTCGTTGGCTCAGCCTACAATCCCGTACTTTGGGAGGCCGAGGTGAGTGAATTGCCTGACTCCGCAGGTTCGAGACCTGCCTGGGCAACTTGGCGAGACCTTATCTCCATAATAAATCAAAAAATTAGCTGGGCATGGTAGCGCGTGCCTGTAATTCCAGCTACTTGGAAGGCTGAGCGGAAGGATCGCCGGAGCCCAGCAGGTCGAGGCTGCGGTGGCCGGGAGCATGTCACTGTACTCCAGTCTGGGTGACAGAGTAAGACTCCAACTCAAAAAAAAAAAAAAAGAAGTTCGAGACTAGCCTGGACATATATCATTATTTATTTAACCAGTTCCTGAAGAAAATTTGTTTAAGATTTTTACATCTATGTTCATGACAAAAATTTATCTCTAATATTAGTTCTTCATACAATTTTTGTTGTTCCATTTTAGTATCAAGGTAAAAACAATATGGGCTTGGAAATGTGCCCTATTTTTTATTCTCTGCTAGATTTTGTATAAAATAGAAATTTGTTGTTTCTTACATGTTTTAGGGAACTTGTCACTGAAGCCAGTTAGTTTTGAAGTTTTCTTTGTGAGAAAATTTCTGAGTATTAATTCAATTACTGTGTTTTAAAAATTATTATGCTACAAATATAAAATAATACATAAAGAGAACAACATAGAAAAGCCAAAAATAGGAGAATAATTTCAGAAATATGATAATTCCTCTTGAGTTAGTTTTGATAATTAAGCTCTTTTGGCAGTTTATACATTTAATCTAAGTTTTCAAGTTTATTGGAAAAAACTTTTCAAATGCTTTATCTTATTAAATAACTTTAGGTTTTTTAGAAATACCCTCTTTATTCATTCCTATGAGTATTTGTGTTCCACATTTTCAGTTTATTGGTCTCATTAAATATTTAAAATTATATGAGTCCTTTCAAATAGACAGTTTGGGGCTAATTCATGCTTTCTAGAAGATGTTTGTTTTATATTTGTTAATATATTACCATCACCGTTTACTTATAAATTGTTTAGGCTTATTTTATTAAATTTTTCCTACCATGGTTAGGTAGTTTAACTTTTATTTTTAATATATGCATTTCAGGATCTAAATTTCCATCTAAGCACTGATTTAGTAACATTCCAAAAGTTTTGACATGTAGTATATTTTGCCATCACTATTATATTATGATCTTTTCTATGTGCACTTATTATTGAGAAATCAGTTGTGATTATAACTGTTGCTCTTTTGAAGACAATCTCTTATTCTAGCCTATTTTTCACATATTTGCCCTTGTAATTCTTAAGTTTTACTGCAATGTGACTAAGTTTGGGTTTTTTATTTATTTGTCTGGTTTGAGATTCATTCGATTTATTAAATTTATGGATTAGAGTCTTTCATAAATTCTGTAAAATTCTCAGGCCTACTCAAATCAAATATTGCTTTGGTCACTTTATTTCTCACCTAATCTTTTGAGAATCCAAATAAAGATATATTAAAATTTCTTATTGTATGTTCTATAATTTTTACGTTTTTGATTCATATTTATTTTTGGTTTTACATGCTAAATATTTTATATATTTTTCTGAATTAATTTTTACTTCAAACTCTCTCCAGCTGTTTCTAATGTGCTCTTGGTATTTAATTGTCAGTGAGTTTTAATCTCATTTAGTTTTTGCAAAACCTGTATGGTTGTTTCTGTATTAGTCCCATAGTATATACGGGAAAACTGTGATTTTTCAATGTTTATTAAATTTGCCCGAGTTCTCATAGCTAGTGACAGTACCAGCATTCTGGAATTCTGGTCAGATTCCAGAAGTTTACTGGGAAAAAAAACAAGTAAAATTGTTATTGGAAGTATAAATAAAAGCTTGTATTATGACTTTTCTAATTCTTTCTTCCTCAGTGAAGATATCACCAACGATATAACTGGCTAATACTAATATTTCACACCCACATATAAAATGTTAATGTTTTTAATTGCCTGATGTCTGTATATTATGTATTACGTGTCTATTTACTTGTAGTTTAAACATTAGCTCTATTAGTATTGTTAGATGAATGTACATGATTTTTTTTAAGCTTAATATGGGGAAATTGCCAAAATACATGTTAAAACTATATTGGTTTTACTTTAACTAAAATTTTATTTACTTTTAATCCAAAAAGGGGAAACAGCACACTAAAATCCAGATACTGACATGTATATATACTTTTAAAAAGAAGAAAAAAAGATAAGCCTCTTGGGTCCCCTCCCATTCTGGGAGCTTTTCTGTCCTCTCAACAGATTCTGCTTTCCAAAAAAAAAGAAGAAGAAAAAGAAAAAGAGGGGAGAGAAAAGGAGAGGGAGAGAGGGGGGAGATGAGAGGAAAAAGGAAAGAGAGGGGAAGAAGGGGAAGAGGAAAAGGGAGAACAACAAACGACTCAACTAAAAACAACCCTAAGAACATTTAGTATAAGTTTCATCTCTTTTTTCACCTTGGAGATAAACCAGTAATTTATTCCACGTGATATAACTGATGAAAAAAGAGGCACAGGCATCTCTAAAATCAGGAGAGAGAAATAACTAATAAGTCCTTACCTATCTATAGCCAACTGAATTAGTAAATATTGACAGTTCAGCAGAAACAAGCTAAATAATAGATAAGCAAAGCACTTCTGAGAATATAACACATCCTCGTGCTCTTTGCTTTATTGAAGCTCACAGCAGATATGCATTTTCAGAACTCTCTCCTAAGCATTTTTATAGCACAGTAAAATGTTGCTATAAAGCACCTTACTAAAATATCAATTTACCTATTCAGAGAGTCCAAGGCTATGTCCCACATTTTTTGTGATATGTAGTGAACTCACTATTACTGACAAAGCCTATTAAGTAGGAATATTTGTCTTTATTTTTTTACTATGTGAATTAAGTCAGAGTTTTATAGAACTATACTTGTTTAGTGAGAGCTGTTATCTCTTAGTAGGTAATTTTATCCTTATTCCCAAGACCACAAAAGAAGCATCATTTTGGAAGGAAAATTACTATACAAGTATTTGTAATACTTGATCATAAAATCCTTCTTATTATTTATTCTTGTTTAAAAATGACCACATTTCTTAAAACTGGGTGTCATCTAAATAAGAATTGAGCGTGAACAAACTGTACATACAAAACAACTTATATCAATAGAAAATTTTAGAATTATTAGTTTATATTAAAAATATTAATATACAAAAGCTGAAATATTAGGATATTGTGTCGTTTTTTTCTAACCAAGGGGTGGATGCATCATTCAAAAAGAAGGAAACAAAGATTATAAGGTGAGTAGTGCTATTAAAATGTTTAAAATAAAAATTAAATCTAGAAAATTACATTTTTCAATATTAGTAATAAAATAATAAATTAATGAGAACCAGTAACATTTTGGTGAACAATTGGGAAAGTCTACCATTGTAACTATATAAAATGAAAGTTGATCAAGATTATGCCAATAACATGTGGCAGGTCTTTGTTTTTGTTTTTGTATGAGTTGGAGTCTCACTCTGTCGCCCAGGCTGGAGTGAGTGGCATTCTCACAGCCACCGCCGTCTCAACCTGCTGGATGCCAGCGACCTTTCCACCTCAGCCTTCCAAGTAGAAAGACCTATAGGCATGTGCCACCATGCCCGCCTAATTTTTTTGTTTATTGTAGAGATGAGGTCTCGCCAAGTTGCCTCAGCTGGTCTCAAACCCATGAGTTCAGATAATCCTCTCACCCTGGCCTCCCAAAGTGCTGGTATTACAGGCTTGAGCCACCATGCCTGACCCTGTGCCAGTATTTTAGAATTGATTTTGACATAAACTATATTTATCTTGATAGTTTCATTATTTTCCTTCCTTTTCCTGATGAATGAATTTTAAAACTAAGTTTTCAGTGTAAATGAGTATATCTTCCAGATTTGATATTAGTCTTGCTTTGGGAGTAAACTGCAATCTATAAATGTGAAATCAACTTATAAGCACATAATTAAAGATCCATAGAAAAAATTCAAGTGAGTCATTATACACAAATCTAAATGAAACATAAAATTTTAACTTTCAAAATGCAAAAGTGTGCTTGGGATCTATAGTTTATTTGAAATGAAACTGGAAGTGATTCCTACATCATCCACTCAAAAGACATCATGTCAGAATGAAAATATGCATTAGTTTAACTGGGATGTGAAGTAGATCTTCCTGTTTCTCACCATGATTGTATATGTGCAGAGAGACTGAAAGAAAAAAGCTAAATCAAGGGAGAATAGAATATGCCACATGTCACCAAAACATCCAACTGTCTGAATAGTTTATGATTTACTGACATTTTTCATTTGAGAACTGTGCATAGGTACACTCCATGATAACACTCTCTTGGAACTTGTCGGGGCACCATGCTTAGTCTCTGCATAAGAAAGGCTTTAGTTTTAAGCCCTTAATGGTAACTAACTAAATTTAAACATAAAATTTTTGAGGATCAAAATAAGGTAGCTGTACAACCATTGAGAGAGAGAGAGAGAGAGAGAGAGCATTTATGAAGCAGCATCTGGATAAACATCATTATGGGAAGTTCCATAGGTTTTTAAAAATTCATTTAAAAGCTACTCACTCTAAATGCTAGGTAACCCTCTTTATTTTCTTTGTATTTTCAAAGACTAGTTCAATGCACACAAATCAGTTTGAATCAATGGTAGAATATGGTCAATCAATTATTCACAAATATGTTTTAAAACTAACCATTGCTTTGAGAATGTAGTTCATGTTTGATTTTCAAACAATTGTGTATGAGAAGGCTCAGCCAAAGTAGAACTTAAAAGTGTTGTCGTGCTCTGATGTCAGAATTTATTTTGATTGCATTCTGTTCGATTTTAATAGCCTGCAGCTGTGTGAATAAGAGCTGCCTTCTCCTTTCCCCAAAAAAACAAACTCTACAGGGTAGAAGATAATTTCCTTTAGTCTCACTTAGAACCACCAAGTAAGAACATAAAATCATAGAATTTAGTTCCAACTTCCCTCCACCATTTCAGTTCTATAGAAACAATAAATTTACCAGAGAAATAGCATGAAAAAAAACTAAACGTGATTCTCAAAAGACGGATTACTTGAGGTTGCCATGACAATCCTTTTATTTTTTTTTTAAGCCTTGTAATACAATTTATCCTAAAAAACGATACTCAAGGCACAAATGCCTATTGATTGCTTTTGAGCTGTTTTACTTCATCTACCCCTTCTGGGCTATTTCTTATAATTGTGAAGCCATATCCAAGAAAAGAGTGGCAATCCAGTTAGACTAAGCATGCAGCAGTTTAAGCAGTATATGTGTTTATGAAGAAGAGATTAGAAAATTACATCTAAGTTTTAAAATTAAATTTAATGAACTATTTAAAAGTTTAATATAAACTTAAATTAACTAATTATTTTTTGCTTCACATTCTCTCTGGCTTCTCTTGGTTTTTGGAAAAAAATTTTTGACATTAGGAATCACTCTTTTTGTGTTTTGCCTTCTTTGTCATGTCAATGAAATCATTTCTATAAGGATTGTGTGTCCAAAATAATAATTAGTAGGATGGCAAAGAATGACTCTTGAGCTAGATGGATTTTTTTTTCCTATGCATGACTAACTGTATTTCCTCAGGTAAACTATTTAATCTATCTGTTATTTTCCCAACTTGTCAATGGGACTAGTTCAGGGAATGATTGTGAAAATAGTATGTGCTTCAAGATTCTGATTTAATATAATAAAATTGGATAAATTTTGCTATACAACCTCTTTCAAATCTCTTCAAAAAGAAAATGTAAAGAGAAAACAGGAGAGTAGACAGCACAACAAATAATTTCCTCAGTTCCATATGATAAGGAGTGAGAAATCAGAAATGAAACGATGTTATGAATTCACAGTGCCACTCCATATCTTGCAAAAATAAAGAATAAACATCCTGAAAGGCATAATCAACATACCTTTGATTAGAACGCCTTGAGATCTAGGGTCACAGGAAAGGTTGCCAAGGTCACTGCAGAGGCCGCAATATGATAACACAGAGCCACAGGGAAGGAGAGCTTAAGAAAACATGCATATTGGCAGGCTATGAGCCATTTCTCTTGTTTACAATCTTGCCTTTTGCTAGGGAAGCTGGGTGTGGGATGGGTGTTAAGTGGACAAAGGATGGAGGAAGGTCTGTGGGTGCCAAATGCTAGTATAGAGAACCATCTGTTCTAAAAAGCTTTGCATCCAACATCTAAGCAATGAATGCTTTCAGGATAAAGAACATAGCCCTTTTTGAGGAAGGATGTGAAAGAAAAGCCCAAATAGAGAGAATGGATTGTTGAGTTCACTACACTTCCCTTCCCTTATTCTTCAGCATGTAGCCTGCCCCCCAAAAAGAGGAATAATAAATGGAAAAGGAACCAGGAGAGTACTTATGCATAATAACTGGAAAGGCAGATGTAGAATACAAATCATAAAAAAGGGACTGCCTAAAGGAATACAAGAATATTTGGAACAAATTATTTTGTACAATCTAAAAGATTTTATAGATAAATAATTTGTTTAAAAAAAAGAATATAGGCATAAGTTCTCAAAAAGAGATTGTTAAAAGTAGGACTGTCTATGGCTAAGTATGGAAGTCAGCAAGACTTCTCCCCAAAAAGCAATTATAAAGGTTAAAAACATTGATTTCAAACACAAACATTTTCTGCACTCTGGGCCAAAAAGCATACAATGTCTGAATAGTTCCATTCAGTGAAAAAAGATAATAAGGGAAGTGTTATAGTCCTTTTGGGTGCTATAACAAAATACCTTAAAGTGAGTAATTTATAAACAACAGAAATTCATTGCTCACGGTTCTAGAAGCTGGAAAGTGCACGATCAAGGAACCAGCAGATTCAATCTGATGAGGGCCCATTCCTCATAGATGGTGCCATCTAGCTATGTCCTTACATGGCAGAAAAGGTGAACATGCTCTCTCAGGCCTCTTTTATAAGGCCACTAGTCCCATTCATAAGGGCTTTGCCTTCATGATCTAATAACAACATTCCTAAAGGCCCTACCTCTTAATGATGTCACATTGAAGATTAAGTTTCAACATATGAATTGGGGGGGCAAACATCAAAACCATAGAAAGGAGGAAGGGAGGAAGGAAGGAAAGAAGAAAGGATGGAAGGGGAGAGAAAGGGAGGGAGAGTAAATTAAAGGTATCAAGAATTGAAAGGGGGAAATAAGGCCAGGCTCGGTGGCTCAGTCCGTAATCCCAGCACACTGGGAGGCCGAGACAAGTAGATTGCCGATCCCACGGGTTCGAGACCAGGCTGAGCAACTCGGCAAGACCTTGTCTCTACAATAAACCAAAAAATAGCCAGGCATGGTAGCACATGCCTGTAGTTCCAGCTACTCAGAAGACTGAGTCGGAAGGATCACCTGACCCCAGCTGGTCAAGGCTGCGGTGGGAGTGAGCGAGAGTGCCACTGCACTCCAGCCTGGGTGACAGAGTGAGAACACAATTCAAAAAAAAAAAAAAAAAAAGGAAATAAAACCACCCTTATTTGAAGATTACAAGATTCTATATGTAGACAATCCCATGAAATCTAGAAAAAAAAAAAACTAGATCTAATAAATGAATTTAGCAAGGTTGTAGCATATAAAGTCGAACTATAAAAATCAATTATATTTCTATATAATAGCAATGATCACTCCAAAACTAAAGAAACAAGTTCATTCACAATAATATCAAAAATAATAAACAATTTAGAAATAAATTTACCAAAGTAGTATAAGATGCACAATAAAAACAAAAAAAACTATTTCTGAGATATACTAAGGAACATCTAAGTAAATGGAGATGGTCATGAACTGAGAATCTCAATATTGTCAAAATGGTAATTTTCTCAAAAGTCATCTGTAAATTTCTGGCAATTGTTATAAAATTCCTAGGAGGGTTTTTTGTGGTGTGGAAACTGGCAAGCTGATCCTGAAATTTATAATCAAAGGACCTGAAATAGCCAAGACAACAGAGAATAAACAAAACACTATACAATTTAAAAATTTAATGTAAAGCCACAGTAACCAAGGGTATTGGTCCAAGGATAAGCACATAGATCAATGAAATAAAATTAACAGTCCAGAATGAAAGTTTACATCTATTGTCAACTTACGTTTAACAATGATGCTAGTGCAATGAGGAACAGATAGTCTTTTCAAGAAATGAAATGAAGTTGGGACAATGGGTTATCTATAGAAAAACAAAAAACTTAGACGTTTACCTTACACCATACATAAAAATTAATTCAAAGTAGATCATAGTATTTTTTTTTTTTTTTTTGAGTTGGAGTCTCTGTTGCCTAGACTGGAATGCAGTGGGACACTCCCGGCCACCACAGCCTCGACCTGCTAGGCTCCGGCGATCCTTCCGCCTCAGCCTTCCAAGTAGTAAGAACTACAGGCATGCACTACCATACCTGGCTAATTCTTGATTTATTGTAGAGATGAGATCTCGCCCAGTTGCCGGGATGGGTCTCGAACCCGCGGGCTCAGGCAAAACACTCGCCTCGGCCTTCCAAAGTGCTGGGATTACAGGCTGAGCCACCAAGCCTGGCCTGGGTGTCTTAAATGTATGAGATAAAACTCTCAAATGTTTGGTGCTTTTTTTTTTTTTTTTTTGAGTT
>NW_007247121.1:149452-172611 GCF_000164805.1 Carlito syrichta
TCAGGCAATCCACTCACCTCAGCCTCCCAAAGGCGCAGGATTACAGGCTGAGGCACCGAGCCCGGCTGTTTAGTGCTTTTTATTGTGGTAAAATACACACACACAACATGAGATTTACCCTCAAAAAAATGTCAAGTGTTCAAAACAGTGCTGTTAATTATAATAAACACAATTTTCTACAGCAGATCTCTTGAACTTTATTTAACAGTTATACAGCATAACTGAAACTCTACACCCATTGAGCATCAACTCCCTATTTCCTTCTCCTCTGCCGTTGGAAACTACAATTTTAATCTCTGCTTCTAATAGAAGTTTGACTACATTAGATACCTTATATAAGTGAAATCACACAGTGTTTGTCCTTCTATGACTTATTTTCCTTAGTGTTTGTTTTACTGATGATTCCAACCTCATAAAGAAACTTATAATTTTCCCTCTACCCACATCTCTTATTACAGAAATCTTTTAGGACCAATTACATTTCTATGGTAGGGAAAAAACTCAGAAAATCTAGAATTTAACAATTCTTCCAAGTTTATTTTAGTCCTCCTCCTCCACTAAAGTCAAGTAAATTAAATTTAAGGTTCTATTAGTTAGAAATGTTTTTTTCCTCGACTAATCAGGGTCTAAGCCATAAGAACATTGTTTTCTTAGCCAGAAGCCTGAACATATGCAGTTAGTTACAGTTGTTTAGCAGCCTAACAAAGACACCAAAAACTGTGGCTTTTAAATATTTTGTCTGTTACTTTCACCATATTAACTTTTAATCCTCGATTTGTCACCTGCTGCCACTCCAGGCATTATAATAGAAACTCCATTTCTCATAACAGAAAGTAAGCAGTAAGGGTGAAGATGTTCTCCTTTGAAACTGTTTTATTACCCAAGAAAACAAAAATCTTTTTCAGAATGCTTATAGCACTACCGTCTTGGATTTCATTATCCAAAATTTTAACACACAACCACTCCTAGCTGCAAGTGAGAGTGGAACACTAGTTTGCAGCATTCCTTGAGTCTGGGCCCAAAAAGTGCTAGGGTTTTATCAGAAAGAAATAAAGGGTATATGGATGTTAAGTAGATAACAGTGTCTGCCAGAAAGGCTTTTAATTAAAAATAGCATTTTTATGATCCAATATTTCTAAATTTATGTCTCAATTTTTACCAACATTCACATTAAAAATGCAAGAAATTATATTCACCAAATGCTGGTGATGTTTATTTCTGAATGGTTGAATTTGGGATAGTGCTTTTGTTTCCATCTTCACCCAGTGCTTGGATCATTTTTGATCATGTATCAATTTTATAGTGTTAACAAAACAATTATTTTTAAAGGGTTCAAAAATAATTTATTTAAAAACCAAAATATTTTCAATGACAGTATTGTTACTATTTGTAAAGGCACTAAAATAGGCTTTCAATATACTGATTTCCCTAAATTCATGTAGTCGTTGAGAAAAGTGAGCTGACCACAAAGAAATCTGTCTACAATAGACAGTTGTAGACAGTTATACAAAAAATAACTGAAACTTTACTCAGTTATGCTTTAACAGTTATACAGCATAACTGAAACTTTACACCCATTGAGCATCAACTCCCTATTTCCTTCTCCTCTGCCACTGGAAACTACAATTTTAATTTCTGCTTTAATTAGAAGTTTGACTTCATTAGATACCTTATATAAGTGGAATCACACAGTGTTTGTCCTTCTATGACTTATTTTCCTTAGTGTTTGTTTTACTGATGATTCCAACCTCTTAAAGAAACTTATAATTTTCCCTCTACCCACATCTCTTATTACAGAAATCTTTTAGGACCAATTATATTCCTATGGTGGAAAAAAAACACAAAAATTCTAGAATTTAATGATTCTTCTAGTTTATTTTAGTCCTCCTCCACTAAAGTCAAGTAAATTAAATTTAAGTTTGTATTAGAAATGCTTTTTTTTCTGACTAACCGGGGTCTAAGCCATGAGAACATTGTTTTCTTAACCAGAAGTCTGAACATATGCAGTTAGTTACAGTTGTTTAGCAGCCCAACAAAGCCTAAAGAATTTTAGGCTAAGATAATTCACTTATCTTACATTGTTTTAGAAAATGTTGTAGACCTGAATTTCTTTGTTTGCACTCTTGCAGTCCATGCTGGTTACATCAGGCCAAGAAATACAAAAGTGCAAGAATTAATAGTTCTATACATATGTCTTAGTTTGCTTGTGTTACTATGAAGGAATATCTGATTCTGAGTCATTTATATTTTTTAAAGAGGTTTATTTAATTCATGGTTCTGCAGGTTGTAAAAGAAACCTATCACCATCATCTGCTTCTGGTGAGGGCCCGAAGCTGCTTCCACCCAAGTGAAAGGCTAAGGGGATCTGGAGTATAGAGATCATGTAGTGGGAAGCAAGAGCGAAAGGCGAAAGGTACCAGGCCCTTTTTTAACATCAGTTTTTCAGGGAATAGACCAATAAGTCGGGGATTTCTGCCTCTGACCAAGCCTTACCTCCAACACCGGGAATCAAATTTCAACATGATATTTGGTAGGACCAGACAAACCATGTCCAACCTACAGCAATATGACATATAGATTTTATTAGGACTCTATAAAGTCACCAAATATAAGACCGAAAAGCATATACAACAGCAGTACAGTTGTAAATTCATAAAAGTCTTAAATATCATTCAATGAATTTTGCTTACATTCATTTTTCTGCAGATTGTACTAGTAGCTCAAACTTATATTAATACCTATTTCTTTTCATATCATAACTATATGTAATAACTAAGCAGATCCTCTAGTAGGCAATCTCAGCATGGAGTAGTTCCATGGACAGTTTCCACCAAAGAGTTTCAAAAAAGAACTCTTACTCTGCACCAGTAATTGGTCAAAATGTTTCTACTAACCAAAGATATTGCCTACCTTCAAAAAGAATGAGACAGTAAAAAATTAGCCAACATCCAACATCTGATTTTATGCAATCCCTTCTTCCTCTTTTATTTTCCCTCTAAACAATAGAGAAAATTAATAACCACCAAGCATAATTATCATTTGTGTTATCACTGAAGATTTAAAACAGGAGCACTACTAATAAAAGTTACAAAACATTGATTACATTAAGCCATAATTAAACCCAATACTCTAACCCAATGGTTATAAAACTGTCATTCCCAGAAGAGTAGCATCAGCATCAGCTGGGAATTTGTTATGAAAGCAAATTTTAGGGTCCCACGCTGGGCCTACTGAATCAGAAGCCAGCAATATGTATGTTAACAAGCCCTTTAGGTAATTTTGTTGATCCTTTATATCTGAGAACCCCTGTTCTAGTCTTTTAGCCAATTCTGTTTTCCTCAAGTCTTTCCTTATCTTTTTTTCCTTTCCCCTCAAGTTGTGCTTTACTCTAACTAGTGGGTCCAGAGGGAGTATTACTTGTCTTCATAATAGTACTTAGCACTAAGTGTTTACTTTTACTTCTCTATGATATATATACATTTACAGTTTAACACATACAAAAAAGAAGAAACCAAGACACTTCCTCAAGATATATTATTTTTTACCTCTAAATATCCAAGGTCCATCTTGCCCTCTAAAGGAACATGATTCTGGAAGTTATTCTTTTTTTGTTTGCACAACTCTTTTATTCACTACTCTCCTTTCTTCTAAAAAGGGAGCAATAGAAGGAGACAGGAAAGAGATTAAAAATAAAAAATAAATTGATGGTTCTCACAAATAAGAACAATGATGGTTGCTTACTTAGAATTTTCTTCTCCACTTTATGTATTTTTTAGTAGTGAGAAAAGCTATTTGAACTACTTGAAAATGATTTGAATTTGAAAAAGATATTTGAAATTCTTTCAACTTTAGCTTCAAGGACACTGGATGCAGTTGGATTCTTCACATTGTTTCTAATGAAGCAAGAATGAGCTACATTTGTCAGATCATTAGTATCAGTTTGTTTGGTTTTTTTTTTTTGCTTTCTCTTCATTCTCTCAAATATATATTTATTTCAGACAATGACAAAAGTAGGAAAGATATATCTTGGCATCTATGTGTAAAATGAGTTTATAAAATTCTATTATCTTTACTTACATAATACACAAGGTACTCACTATTTCCCTGGAAACATATTACTGCTTTTGGTAAAATTAATTTCACATTTTTTTTAAAAAACTCTTATCTTCACTAAATAAACTATGCAGGTTTTCCTTCTTAAACCATTCATATTTGAATTTTCATTTCTAAGACTTCAGTTTATTGGAAAATATATTTAGATTAAAAAGTGACCCAGATATATCTCAAAATTAATGTTTAGAAACCTGTATGTTTTGAAAAAAACACAAGATAAACAAAATATCTTGTTGTGCTTAACAAACAAATCCTCGAGTTATTGTTATGCTTTAAAAAAACTAGCAGTATTTGTTAACTAGCAACTCAAAACAAAATTTGTAATCTCACAGTCAGGAAAATGGAAAGAGCTTAGCTGGTTGCTTCCATCTCAAAGTCTTTTATGAACCGAAGTTTAAGTTTTTGTCTTTATTGCTAGGGCTGGTATCTCTCATTTGAAGTGGTCAATGGCGGGGTTACAGAGCGAGGGAATTCACTTCCAAGCCTACTCATGTAGAAGTTAAGTTCCTGTCCAGGTAAACCTCTCTGTATTACTTCCTCACAACATGGCAGCTGGCTGCCTTTCAGGTGAGGAATGCGAGAGTAAGAAAGATTACCATAGACAAAAACCAAAATCTTTGTATAACCTAATTCCAGATGTCACATTTCATCACTTCTGCTATATTCTTCTTTATTAAAAGTGAGTCAGTAAGTTCAGCTCACTTTCCAAGAGAGAGGGTTACAAAAATGTATGAATACTGGCAGGCATGGGTTGCTGAGGGCCACTTTAGAGGCTGCCCACCACACCAGCATACAAACAAAATAATGTCTCGATTTCCACTTCAGATTCGCAAGTCTCTGGTGAACGAGAATTGGCATATCTTTCTTCAAAACTCTGAATTTGTATTGTTGTGGAATTATTATGTACATAATTTGATATCATTTAGCTATAACTGAGAAACAGGTGCTAAAAATACCGTGTACTTTTTTAAAACATGAAGGCTGTTTTGAATGTTAGGATGAAACAGAAATGTTAGAGGTGGAGACAGAGAAAGAGTATATATAATTATCACCATAGATATATAGATATTAAGAAAGATTATATATTACTGTATCAGTTAGGGTACAAGCAGGGTCTCTTGAGAGAGCTGATTGTTTAGGTTGTATACTCAAAAGTGTTTCACTCAAAATTCAATTTTAAAAGGATCTATTTACATAGATGTTAACAGACTTCCAGGTTCTAACAAGGAACTGGTGAAAGTAGAAAGGCTTTATGTTCCCCTCCCCCCCTCCAAAAGGGAGAAGAGGAGGAAAAGTTTTACCTTAACTTGGAGAAAGCTGAAGCCTTGGAAGACCGTCTGTCCTTTAATATATATATGAAGAGCACCTGATAAAAGCTTAAATGGTGATTCTGATTCAGCATTCAGCAAACCAGGAGTGAACCCAAGATTCTGCATGTCTAACAATTCCAGGTGCTCCCGATGCTGCTGATTCAAGGACCACAGGTGGCATAGTGAGGGCCTAGTGGCTCAACCACCACAGAACCTCGACACAGGGAAGAAACTGAAAGAATAAACACATCAACATCTCCTGCTTCCACTCTGCCCACCTCCTAGAAGTGACTTCATTCTTTAAATTTAACCAAAAGCCAAAAGCAAAAAAGACTAGGTGATGTAGTCTATGAGGAGAAACTTCCTACGACCCAGAGCAGAGCAAAAAAAGGAAAATTATATGTAAGGCCTTTTGTAGTTTCTTCACGTGTGTACATAAGTACTCAGCGAAATATTTCAGAAGGTGCCTCAGTGGATATCTGGGGATCTCTCTCTCTGTTTAGCTCTGTCTTCACAAATAATTTGTCCTATGAACTCTTGTTTCCTCAGACTCCCATCTCTATGTGGAATCAATATCAGGAGTCTGTTGGGCTCCACCTCAATCACTCTTCCCTACATCGCTTTTTCCCTACTCCCACTTTTTTGCTTATTTCCAATATTGTCCATTTTTTGATATTTCTAATATATTGCCTGCTTTTTGGTTATTTCAGGAAGAAAGTTGCTATAGTTTAAGTGTTTGTCCCTCAAAATCTCATCTTGAACTTCAGTCCCAATGTTGGAAGTGGGACCTAATGGGAGGTGTTTGGGTCATGGGGGCAGATTCCTCACAAATAGACTAATGCCTTACCTGGTGTGGGGGTTGAATGAGTTCTTACTTTTATTATTATTATTTTATTATAAAGATGTGGGCTACAATTCAGGGTTAGGTATACAAACATTGATTATGCAGGTACCCTTGTTGATGAGGTAAGTTCTTTTATTAGTTCCTGACGGAGTTGGTTGTTAAAAAGAGCCTGTCCCCCATCTTTTTTTCCTCCCTCACCATGTAATATCTAATCTCTCCACGTGCCATCTGCCCTTCACCTTCTAATGTGAGTGGAAGTACCCTGAAGTCTTCATCAGAAGCAGGTGCCGGTCTCTTGCCTTTTGTATGGGCTGCAGAACCATGAGCCAAATAAGCATCTTTTCTTTATAAATTACCCAGTCTAAGGTATTCCTTTATAGCAACAGAAATAGACTAAGACAAACAGTAAATCCAGTCCCTGCTAGTTCATCTTGGTCAGAGGCAGAGATCCCCCACATGGATTATTATTAATGATTTATTGTTTAATCTAGGTCAATTTTAGCTATAGAACCACTTTTTATTAAGTCTCATGATACTTCTCTTTTTATTTTTTTATTTTTTTGCAATTTTAACATGTTTTTATTTGCTCGCTTAACATTCCAAACAAAATGACATTTTACACTATTGCTTTTATACTTAAGAAGTCAATAGTTTTATTCAAAGTAGACAAAAATCAATTCCTTTAAGTGTCCAGCAGGTACATTTTCCCCCAGAGAACACTACTGCTTAAATATTTTTTGAATCCTTTAACAGAAATATAAAATTGTCCAGTAACGTAGTAGTTGGATTTTATCTGCACTACATTTAAATTTTTTTCTCATTAAAAGCTAAAGACAGAAAAAATAAACCTCATGAGTCCTCTCAGATTTCTAACAGTTCCACTAATCTTTATTAAACACATGCTTGTGTGGACAGATTCATAAGTATGAAAATAGAAGCTACTTGGATTTGTATGTATTTTTCTATGTGAAAATTATGCACTCTTCGTTTTTATTCCAGCATTCATAATTGTTCATGCACTGTTTCTCCTTTTTGAGAACATTCAGTGAGATAAAACTTGGTCAAAGATTTGCTCAAAGGAGAAGCATCACACGAATGTGAAAAATGCATCGCATTGCCAAAACTTCTCTTTTTAAAGAAGATGGGGAGGAGGGTAAAAAGTTTTCTTTTGTCCTTTGAAAGGAAAGATTATATTAGTATTTCACCTTTTTTATTTACAATCACCAGTGGAAGAAGTATATTAGTAACTGTACTCCAAAGTTCTTATATTTTCATTCTAGTCTCACATCCTTATCAGCTTTGTGAATGAACTCCTGTCTAAGAATATTTTATGACTCATCTTGTTCCAAGTTAAGAATTCAAAAAACCTTGTAAATGAAATAAATTTTTAAAAATGTAATATTGAAGTATATAAAGAAAAATAAGTCAAAACAAAGACAAGAATAAGTCATGTAGTATAAAGTAAGTCTCAAAAAATTTCACATTATGTAGCAATCAGAATAGTGGTTACTTCTTGTGGGATACTGGTAAGAAAAGGACAGGGAGGCAGCATTCTGGGGTGCTGGTAATGTTCTCTATTTTGATATAGGTGGTAAATTCATGGGCATAAAAATCACATAGCATAGCATAAAAATTCATCAGTCTACACACTTAAGACTTTTATGCTTTATTGTATAGATGCAGTGATTCAATTAAAAAGTAATAAAAATTATTTGACTTCTGCATACTTGTCACAGATGGGAAAGATTTTTACTTCTAAGCTTCCTGATTGTCAATAAATGGAAAAAAGTTACATTTATTTAATTTTATAAAGTACAGTATTAAAGAAATTTTTAAAATGTATCATAATGAACTGTAACCTACTTCAAAATATTTATGAATATAAACAATTGTACAGAAATGTCTGCTTTTTGTACCTGTGTTCTGGGTGGGGGGAGAGGGAAGGAGATATTGGGTATAGACTGAGTTATATAAATAATACATAAAGTTAATTAACCAAACTTGCTTAATATTATTTCTTGTACCTTTCATTAGCACACTCTAAAGCCATGCCCTAATTCTGTTGCAGGAAATAAAAGGGTTATAGTTGTTCTGGGAGTAAACAGGAAATGATTCATCCAGCCATTTTAGAATGTACTGAACATTCCACAAAAATTTCTTTCCCCTTTTGAGAATGATACCTTGAATCATAAGACTTATGAACAGCTGTGTAAGGTTCCCTGCAATTTCCTCTGACATCACATACTATATTACACATTCATAAAACCTCCTTTATCATTTGTAATCTAAAAAGGAAAGTGTTGTTTAGTAATCAGAAATGTATTGGCTTCGGTAGAATCACCTATCTACACAGACAGAACAAATGACTTGAATATTGAAAAGTATAATTAAAATAGGCTGACCTGGAGGATTTATAGAGCTCTTAAAAAAGTATGACCTCTTAAAATAAATGTGAAGATTTGTGTGTGCTTGTCAGCATTAAAAATACAATCCTCAAAGCAGTACTAATCTGGCACCAGGAAAAATCAATGTCTAAACTGTTTCTTACTCATTTTCTTCTCAGAATAATAAATTTATTTTAAACTAAGTCATTTAACTAGTTTTAGACAATGTTCAGAACAGCAAGTGGCTGGTTTCCCATTAGCAAATATAATGAAATAGAGTAGAAAAAAGCAGGCAAAAACCAGAAGTAACTTAGATATCTTCTGGCATTTTCCCTTCCCTAAGATAATTTTTCTGTTTTATGACCTCCTGGACTGATGTTTCATTAATTTGTAATAAATTCATAAAGCAGAAGACCTTTTCCCTAAGTCTATAAAGTAATAAATAAAATAACAATGGTAGTAACAATTATTTTAAAACAATAAATAAATAACAATTAAACAATAAATAATTAAAAGTAAATGGAATTAGCTGCTGTTTCACAGTCAGTAAAAATTCACTGCTCTTAATATAGTAACACTTATTATTAGTGTAAAAAATTTTCCTTCTCCTTCCCAAAGAGCATTTTTACAAAGCCATTATTGGAATGTTTTACTTTTGAGCAAAATTTATAGCAAGCAGAGATGCAACTGCATAATAATAAAAGGCATTATAGTACATTACTTCAGGCTAAATTGCAATATCCTACCTATGGAATTGCAAATTCCACCTCAAGCAGTGAATCATCCTTTTCTTCCATTGGCATTTCATGTCATACTCTAACCAGACTGAATCAGTCTGTGGTTTGCCATGTAATATAACCTCAAACAATCTGTGCAAAAATTACAACTTAAGTAATATCATCAGATTCATGGACCCAATTTTAACATAAATTAGAAGAATAGTTATGATAAATTCTTCTTAAATTTTTCCTCTTTAATAAAATATATTTTCTACCATCAATTATAGCCAAAAGATAACTTTTTTAGATTTAAATGGATCTTAAGCCCTTTCTTTGACCTCCCATTATATCTTTTTTTTCTCTCTGAGAGAGGTTAAATGCTTCTTTTCATCTGAAGACAGTCTAAAATATGTGTAAGTCATATAAGCTAAGTTTTTTTTCCCCTTTAAAGGAGGATAATAAATTGTTTTAAATGTAGATAGGCTTATTCATTTCTTTGGGAATACTTTTTCTTTTATTCTTCACATATAACACCAATTAACTTTAATTGGCATTTTGCACATGCATCAAATAAGGAATCTACCCTTTTAATGTTAGGAACAAAAGTCTTTTAAACTCCTGTGCAGATGGTCAGTGCTCACCATGCCTTTTTAATAGAGATACTGATAACCAGCAGCACATACACAAAACTTTATTTCTAATAAATAATGTGATCACTCTGATAGTATCCTAATAGAGGTATTCAGATAATCCCTGGCAATTTATAGGATATAATAGCTGGGAAATAGTTAGACCTGTCATCTGCTTAAAAAGAGCAAATGACAGATCCCTCTTCTGAGAACAGCAGCTCATGTATTATCTTTGAGCTATAAGTGTCAGGAAACATTTTAGAAATTCAACATTGATTGGGAACAAAAGTATTTTACCTCATTATTTAACTTTTATGTTGTCATAGGAAATGTTTGCTGTTAGGGTACAGCAGGGACAGGGTGATGGTGGAGAGGCACAGAGAGGCGCGCAGTCCTGCCGGGACTGGAAAACCAGAGGAACAGGCTGAGAACCCAGAGATCTGAGTAAATTGCAAAGAATTGCAACACACAAAAAGGTTAAGAAAGAAAAGTTTACTTAAAAGTAAATTAGAGAAAGGAGAAAGAAGATTCACCTCCCCAAGGTGGGGGAGGGGGACCAAAGTCAGGAAGCATGGTGACAGCCATGGCTCAAAGAGCACATGGCCACACCAGACTCTAGAAGGCAATGGCCGCTGGTTGCTTGTGGTTGAGTCCTTTTAACCATTCCCCTTGATTGATGGGGGAAGATCATTAGGGTGATTGGGTGGTCTGCTTCCACATCACCACAAAGGGGCAGACAAGTGCAGGTACTGATGATGTCAGGAGACGGACAGCAGGCAGATGGGTGGGTTAGTCACATGATTGCTGCCATGGTGGGGCTTATCTGTGTCACATAGTTCACAGAGGGCTGATTAGGTTAACCCTGGGGGGGGGGATTCTTGCAAGAGACTTATTAGACATTTGCAATTCACAAACTGAGACATTCACAACTCACAAACTTTTATGACTTTGACCTTGACAAGGAATCAAAAGTTACTAGAGATTATTATGCTAAACCATCAATGGTTGAACTGTCCTGATCTTGTATCTGAAGATTTGCCAAGGGGGATGGGATAGGTTGCTGTTTGTCCTGCAGTAGAATGTCTGAATGCTTTCTAATGGTTACACTGAGGCAAAAAGACTAAATAATAAGCTAAGTTTCTTCTAGGTTTCTATAGGTACCCTTTCATTTGCTACTATCTGATTTTTTTTTTCCTTCAATTTGTCACTATATTTACCTAACTATGCCTCCCTAATTATCTGTAAATGTGACTTTTATATTTGTACTAAGTTAATAAAAACCCTTTCTTGGTCTCCCACCAGTCATTGCCAGAATGTAAGGTTCAGCATTCTAAAGCTGAATCTCAAGTCTTTTGGCAAACTAATTTATTTCAATTGTCTTTTTCTCACTACTTGCCTTGATGCTTGCCTTAGCAGCTTCTATCCCAGTGCTGTTCTAATATCTTTTGTATCTTTTGTATTTCCTTGTAGAAATCATTGCCTTTAAAATACTTAAACTCTTCCTCTTATGTGAGTACTTTTTGACTTTTCCACCCTATCTTGTTCTTGTAGTATATTTTGTTCTAAGAATATATGTTAGAAATTTATTTACCATCTAATCCCACACTATTTGTAACAGCTTAACATTAAATTTAAGTGTCTATCATGTATCAGATCCTTTACATTTATGTTGCCTTGATCTGTTATTTAAATTCTTAAATTGTAATTTCACTTCCTCATATTTTCTTCCAAATAAAAACTAGACCTCTAGATTCTTTAAGTAAGCTATAAAACTTTTGTGGTATCCATTCCCTTTAACTCAAATACAATGGATAAGAAAAACACAATTCATAATCTACAGCTTTTATATTCTGGTGAGAGAGTGGATATTTAACTATACAATTATTATTTAATTACACTTGTGATTGATGCTATGCAACACATAAGTGCATTGAGTATTATTTCAATAAATATGTTTTTATTGAATTCCTATTATATGTCAGGCACTGTTCCAGGTGATGGAGATACAGCCATGAAACAAGACAAAATCTTTGTCCTCATATGGCTATCATTCTAGAAAGAAAGTCTAACAGTAATTAAGTAGCAAGTAAATAAAGAAGATCCTTTCAGGAAGTGACAGATGGTATAAAGAAAAATAATCAGAGTTAAAAGAGAAAATGATTGGGAAGGAGGAGAGAGAGAGAGAGTTATATCTTTTTGATAAGAAATTCAGCAATGGCCTTTCTTAAATGATTACATGTGACCAGAGACACAAATAATGAGAAGGAGGGAGACCACACTTAGACTGAGGAAGAATATTCCAGATGGAGGAAGTAGCAAAATTCTACATAACAACAGGCATATTTTCTTATGCATATTATGTAGACAATAAGCATTATTTGATATGCAGATGTGCATTTCTTTAAGAGAATGAATCTACAAAATGTTGTCAAACATTAGTAAAAAAAAATCATGAGCTTTTCAGAAATAGAGTTCTTCAAATGACTGAAGAGTCCTTGAAGAAAACCCTGAAATATTTAATGCACAGGTAAATCTGAAATATTAGATCAACTTATATTGCGTGTTTCTATACCATAAATTTCATTGTATTCATCTATCTAGCTTTAAAAACAGAATTTGAAGAAGCCTTTGTCAAAGAGCATAACTATGTTTATCTTGATTCTGCATCTTACTAATGATGTGATTTAAACCAGTTGTTTTCCCTTCAGATTCTCAGTTTCTTCTCATGTAAGAGAAGAAATATTAATTTATATTCTACCCAACTTATGAAATGAATATGAAGATTAAATTAGATAACATATTTGCAGAATCTGTATTTAACAAAAGGTAATACCCAAATACAAGTTAACTTTACTTGAAATAAAATTACATTTTATAAAATTTGTTAATAATTACATGGACAGCAATACTATTTATTGAGTATCTACTAAGAACCAGAACTGACCCTGTGAACTATTCTGTGCCTGCTGTATTTCCCACTGGGGCAACTAAGAGTACACACTTGTGGGGTGCTTCAACTCCTTTTCCCTCCACTCCCCCCAAAGGTACAAAACAGACAGAGACTGGAAAATCCACAGAACCCAGCCCTCAGACTTACCTGGCTGGGAATTTCCTAGGATCAACACTCATAAAGGAAAAACCCTACAGCCACTATTGTAACTGGGTTTCTCCCATAAGCACCACCTCCTGCCTGGAGGGCAACAGTACAGCCAACCACATAGGATACAATACTTCATCAAACACCAGCTAACAACACTTTTCAAGCCACCTCGGCCGCTCAGGACAAGAGGAGCCAGTGCAGGTACTCTGCACAGGGCTGCCACAGCTACAAATGGTGATACTAAGCGCACCAAGGCTATATATAACCAAGCCCCCTGCCAAGATCAAATAAGAAGAAATCATCTGTCCAAGTAAGAAGAAACTAGAAAAAAATTCTGACAATATGAAAAAATAGAACTCTCCAATACCCACAAATTACCACATAAACTCTTCAGCAAGAAACCCTAGTCAAAATGAAATTTTTGAAATTACAGACATATAATTCAAAAGGATGATTATAAAATTGGTCAATGAACTTCAGGAGAAAATTAAAAACCAATGTAATAAATAAACTTAAAAAAAATATTCAGGACATGAATGAAAAATTCTCCAGGGAGATAGACACCTTAAAAAGAAAAGTTGAAATTATGGAAATGAAAAGAGCATTTAAGAAAACACAAAATTCAGTGGAAAGTATTCACAGTAGACTAAACAAGCAGAAGAAAGGATCTCAGAACTTGAAGACAAAGCATTTGGATTAATCCAATCAATAAAAAAAAGGAAAAAAGCAAGAGAACAGAATAAAGTCCCCAAGAAATGTAGGATTATGTAAAATAGCCAAACCTAAGAATCATAGGTGTTCTTGAAGAAGAAGAAGAGAAAGCAATAGGTTTAGAAAATCTATTTGAGGGAATAATGGAGGAAAACTTTCCTGACCTTGCCAGAGATCTAAACATCCAGATACAAGAAGTCCAAAGAACCTCCAGAAGATTAATTACAAAAAAAGTTATCTCTAAGGCATGTAATCATCTGACTATGCAAAGTTAATATGAAGGAAAGAATTTTAAGAGAAGTAAGACTAAAGCATCAAATGACTTACAAAGGTAAACCTAACACACTAACAGCAGACTTCTCAAAAGAAACCCAGCCAGAAGCAATTGAAGCCCCATCTTCTTATTAACTGTGAAAGTAAATGGTCTCAATGCCCCAGTAAAATGATATAGACTAGCAGAATAGATTTTTTTTAAAAAAACACAACCCAAATATCTGCTGCCTTCCAAAGACTTGCTTAGATGGGCTCGGTGGCTCAGTCTGTTATCCCGCACCTTTAGGAAGCTGAGGTGAGTGGATTGCCTGAGCCTGCGGGTTTGACACCCGCCTGGGCAGCAAGACCTCATCTCTACAATAAATCAAAAAATCAGCCAGGCGTGGTAGCACATGCCTGTAATTCCAGCTACTTGGAAGGCTGAGGTGGAAGGATCACTGGAGCCCAGCAGGTTGAGGCTGCAGAGGCTGGGAGTGACCACTGCACTCCAGTCTGGTCGACAGAGTGAGACTCCAACTCAAAAAAAAAAAAAAAAGACTTGCTTAACTCACAAAGACTCTTATCAACTCAAGGTAATGGGGTGGAGAAAAATATTTGAGGCAAATGGAAACCAGAAATGAGCAGGAATAGCCATTCTCATATCAGATAAAACAGACTTTAATTAACAACAGTAAAAAAAAAAAAAAAAGACAAAGATGGGTATTATATAATAATGAAGGGATCAATCAAATGAGAAGACATAATGATTTTAAATATATATGTGCCTTAAAACAAAACCCCCAGCTTTATAAAACAAATTCTACTAAACCTAAAAAAAGAGATAGACAGAAGTGCAATCATAATGGGAGATTTCACTCCACTGACAACAATAAGCAGATCATCAAGGGAGAAAGTCAACAAAAAAAATTGGAGAAAAATAGGACTTTAGAGGAAACAGAACAGATATTTAAAGAACATCCCATACCCAAACTAGAGAATACACATTTTTCTCATTAGCACATGGAACATTCTCCAAGATATACTATATAATAGATCACAAATCAAGTCTCAATAAATTCAAAAAAATTGAAATCATATCAAGCACCTTCTCAGAGGAACAAAACTAGAAATGAACCCCAGGAAGAACTCAAAAAACAAAATAGAAACATGGAAGTTAAACAATTTTCTTCTGAATGATTCTTGGGTCAATAATGAAATCAAGATGGAAATTTAATAATCCGACTGGGTGCGGTGGCTTAGCCTGTAATCCCAGAACTTTGGGAGGCTGAGGCAAGAGGATTGCCTGAGCCCGCAGGTTCAAGACCAGCCTGGGCAACTTGGTGAGACCTTTTCTCTACAATAAATCACAAAAACTAGCCAGATGTGGTGGCATGTGTCTGTAGTTCCAGCTACTTGGAAGGCTGAGACAGAAGGATCACCTAAGTCCAACAGGTGGAGGCTGTGGTGGCCGTGAGTGTGATGCTGCACTCCAGCCTGGGCAATAAGAGTGAGACTGCAACTCAAAAATAAAATAAAATAAAATAAAATAATCCCTTGAAACAAATGACACAATTAAACAAGTTATCAACACCTCTCCAACACAGTCAAAGCTGTAGCTGTACTCGGAGGAAAATTTATTGTGCTTAAGTCCTACATTAATAAGAATAAAAGATTGCATATTGACAACCTAATATCACATCTCAAGGAACTAGAAAACATGAACAAACCAAACCCAAAGCCAGCAGAAGAAAAAAAATGAAGATCAAAGCAGAACTCAATGAAACTGAAATTTAAAATAACACAAAGGACCAATGAAACAAAAAGTTGGCTATTTGTGAAGATAAAAATAATTGATAGACTGCTAGTTAGATAAACTAGGAAACAAAGAGAGAAGACTCAAATTAACTCAATCAGAAGTAAAAAAAGGGGACATTACAACTGACACAACAGAAATTCAAAAGAACGTCCAAAACAATGAACACTTCTATGAACACTTCTATGCAAACAAACAAGAAAATCTAGAGGAAATAGATACATTCTTAGAAACATACAACCCCCATACCTTGAATCAGGAAAAAATAGAAACGTTGAACAGGCCAATAACAAGTAGCGAGATTGAAACAGTTATTAGAATTCTCCCAACAAAAACAACAACAAAAGGTCCAGGACCTCATAGCTGAATTCTACCAGACCTTCAAAGAAGAATTGGTACCAGTTTTACTGAAGCTATTCCACAAGACTGATGAGAAGGGAATCCTCCCTAACTCATTCTACATGGTCAGTATCACTCTGATACCAATGCCAGAGAAAGATACAACAACAACACTACAATAAACTGCAGACCAATATCACCTATGAACATAGATACAAAAATCCTCAACAAAATATTAGGCAACCTACAGAATGGGAGAAGATATTCCCAAACTATACATCTGACAAAGGACAAATATCCAGAATTTGCAAAAACCAAACAAATCAAAATCAAACAAATCAGTAAGAAAAAGCAAATAACCCTATTATAAAATGGGCAAACAACATGAACAGACATCTCTTAAAAGAAGATATACAAATGGCCAAAAAACATGAAAAACTGCTCAATATCATCAGGGAAATGCAAATTAAAACCACAGTGAGATACCACCTTACAGCAGTCAGAATGACCGTTATTAAAAAATCAAAGAACAGTAGAGGCTGGTGTGAATGTGGAGAAAAGGGAACACTTATACACTGTTAGTGGGAGTATGAATTAATACAATCTCTATGGAAAGCAATATGGAGATTACTCAAAGAACTAAAAGTAGATCTACCATTTGATTCAGCAATCCCACTACTGGGTATCTACCCTAAGGAAGACAAGTTGTTATGTAAAAAAGGCATTTGCACCTGCAGGTAGCATGATTTATAATTGCAACGATGTGAAATGAACCTAAATGCCCATCAACTGATCAGTGGATAATGAAAATGTGGTATATATAAACCATGAAATACTATGCAGCCATAAAAAAGAATGAAATCCTGTCCTTTTTGCAGCATGGATTGAGCTGGAAATCATCATCCTAAGTAAACTGACTCAGAAGCAGAAAACCAAACACTGCATGTTCTCACTCATATGTGGGATCTAAATGATCACAAAGATGGAAATAATAAACACTATGGACATCGATAATGGGGAAGTAGGGGTTAGGGTTCAGAAACTACCTACAGGGTATAACGTTCACTATCTGGGGAATGGGTCATCTGAGCCCCAATCCTCACCACTATACAGTATGTCCACATAGTGAACATACATGTGTACCCCCGAATCTAAAAATTTTTTAAATGACCTCTAAAAAAATGAAGTCAGGTCACATTATCCATCTGCTTGAAACCCTACCATGTGTCACTTTGGAATAAAAGCCAAGGTCCTTAAAATGGCATAAAGTCATTCTCTAAGTTCAGAAAAAGGATGCTCATTATTGCCACTTCTGTTTGACAAATCCACCAAAAACTGTTATTAGTAATAAGTGAATTCAGTTAAGTTGCAAGATACAAAATCAACATACAAAAATTACTTGTGTTTTTATATGCTAACAATAAACTGTCACAAAAATGAATTAAGAAAGCAATTACAAGTATACTCGCACCAAAAATAATTTTTAAAAACTTAGGAATAAATTTAACTAAGGAGATAAATGATCTGTACAGTAATTCTATAAAACTTTGATGAAAGAAATTGAAGAGGACACAGACAAATGGTAACTATCCCAAGTACATGGATTGGAAGAATTAATGTTATCAAAATGTCCATAATATCCAAAAGGGTCTATAAATTCAATTTAATCCAATGGCATTTTTCAGAAAAATAGAACAAAATTCTGAAATTCATATGGAAACAAAATCTCTGTATAGCAAAAGCAATATTTAGCAAGAAGAAAGTAAGTGGCATCATGCTACCTGATTTCAAAACATATTACAAAGCAATAATACTCAAAACAGCTTGATACTGGCATAAAATCAGACATATTGACCAATGGAACAGAATAAAGAGCCAGAAAATAAATCCATACACTTACAGTCAATAGATTTTCAACCAACACAATAGGAGGGTGCCAAGAACACAATACAAAGGAAAGTCTATTCAATAAATGGTGGAGGCAAAAATTATATTTTCACATTCATAAAAATAAAATTGGACATGTATCTGACACCATATACAAAAATCAGCAAAAAAATAGATTAAAGACTTTAAACGTAAGAGGTGAAATATAAAACTACTGGAAGAAAATATAGGGGAAAAGCTTCATGGCATTGGTTTGAGCAATAAATTTTTGTAGATCACCTCAAAAGCATAGGAAACAGAAGCAAAGATAGACAAATAAGATTACATCAAGTTAAAACCTTTTTCACAGCACAGAAACAATCAACAGAGTGGAGGGACAACCTGTGGCAGTGGGAGAATATTTGTAAACCATACATCGGATAAGAAATCAATACTCAAAATAATTCAAATAACTCAATAGCAACAAAACAACCTGATTAAAAAATGGGCCAATAAAATCTTGATTTGACATTTCTCAAAGAAAACATTAAAAATGGCCAACATTTACAGGAAGAAAGTGTTCAACATCATTAATCTTCAAGGAAATGTAAATCAAAGCCAGAATGAGATATTCACCTCACACTTGCTAGAATGGCTACTATCAAAAAGACAAAAGATAACAAGTGTTAGTAAGAATGTGGAGAAATGAGAACTGCCCTAATACACTGTTGTTGGGAATGCAAATGATACAACTAGTATGGAAAACAATACGGAGTTTTCAAAATATTAAAAATATAGCTACCTTATATTCCAGCAATCCCTCTTCTGAGTATATATCAAAAGAAAATGAAATAAAATGTAGTTGAAGAGATATCTGCATTTACATACCCACTACAGCATTATTTTCTATAGCCATGATATGGAATTCAGCTAAGTATTCATCAATGAATGAATAGATAAAGAAAATGTGAGATATACAGAGACATCTATATTAATATATCATTTAACCTTAAAAAAATTAGACAATCCTTTCATTTGCAACACTATGAATGAACCTGGAAGAAATTATGCTAAGTGAAAAAAGTCAGGCACAGAAAGATAAGTATTATATGATCTCACATATATGTAATATTTAAAAAACTTGGACTCTTAGAAGCAGAGAGTAGATTGGTGGTTGTCAGGAACTAAGAAGTGGGAAAAATTTAATGATGTTGGTCAAAAGGTTCAGTTATGTCACATGAATAATGACTGGAAATCTAATATACAGCATGGTGAACATAGCTAATAATGTATTATATTCTTGAAATGTGATAGTAGATTAGGTCTTAAATCTTCTCATCACACAGAAAAAATAACTATTTGAGTTGATGGACATATTAATTAGCTTGACTGTGGTAATAATTTAGCAATGTGTATGTATATCAGAACATAATGTTGGACATCCTAAATATAAAGAATTTTTAATTGCCAGTTATAAGTCAATAAAGTTGGAAGGCAAGAAAGAACTTAGCAGATCTTATAAGCCCCTACCAAAATTTGACTTTAGTCTGATTGAGATGAAAACCTATATCTGTTGAAATCATCTGAATTTTTAAATATCATTCAATGTATATATTTTTATTTTATACATTATTTTTTCCATTCTAAATGCTTCATGAAATGATGTAAAATACATAAAAAACCATGATAATAGTTAAGATGCAAGGAGGTCTCCAAAAATACTGGAATTATCTTTTGAAGGGCTGACCATTGTAGTACACTCAGAATTTGTTTCTCCAGATCTAATGATCAACCAAACTTTTTATCTGGAAGTTTCGAGAAGGTTGTGTCCCAATTTCTGGAAGAAACATCCTGAGTTGTGGCAAATGGGTGATTGGCTCTTCCATCATGACAATGCACCGGCCCACATCATGCAGAGTGTTCAGTGGTTTTTGACCAGAAACAGCATGATCCCCATGCCCCACCCTCCTTATTTTCCTGATCTGGCCCCAAGCGACATTTTCTTTTGTTTGCCCGAATGAAAAAAGTCCTCAAAGGGAAATGTTTTGCCAATGTGGAAAAAGTGAAACAAAAAAATGGCAGAAGCACTAAGAGTCATCAAAATTGATGAGTTCAAAAACTGTTCTGAACAGGGGGAAAAGTATCTCAGTGGGTGTATTGCATTAAATGGAGAGTACTTTGAAGATGACTGTAGTTTAAACATGTAAGAATAAATACACACTTTTTTAGAAACAATTTCTGGGTTTTTGGGGGGTCCCCCTTTGCATGTTGAATATTTTCTATAATTCTATGGATGGTACAAGTGTAAGTTTTTCAAAGAATTTACTCAGAAACCTATAGAAGTGTATTCACTTATTACCTTCATTTTATAGGTAGAGGAATTGATACTCATAATTTTCCCTATATCACATATCTGTTCATTACAGAGACACAATTTGAACCAAGATCCATTGAATTCACAGTAAAATATTTGACTACTAAAATATTGTCTAAGGATATGAGAAAACAGATAGAATTTATAAATCATCTATCTGTATTTTAATAATATTTAAAGTCTATGCGTATATCTAGTTTTCTAAGACACATATTTTCATTAATACTTGTACTTATCATTAACATTCAAGTATTTTCTCTAAAAACAAAAAAATATATTTTCTCTTACATGCAAATCTAAGGAGTACAGTGGTAGTCTCTTGATTTTTTTTTCTCTTTTAATTTTTATTTTAAAATTGTGAGGCATACAAATAGTTATTGTGCAGGTACCTTTGTTGATGAGGTGTGTCCCCCCCGACCCCAGGCAGATATCGACTACTGTCAATCCCACCCCTCCCCCCACAGTTTCCCACTACTGTTAATCCTTTTCTTATATTATTATGGAAGTTGTTCAAGGTCCACTTATAAGTGAGAACATGTGATGCTCAGCTCTTTGTTTCTGTGAGAGATCACTCAGTATTATAAACTCTAATTCCATCCAGGTTGCTGCGAAGTTCATGATTTTGTTCTTCTTTATGGCTGCGTAATATTCCATTGTATATAGGTACCATATTTTTTAAATCCAGTCCTCTTTTGATGGGCAGCGTGGTTGGTTCCATGTTCTTGCTAATGTGAACAATGCCGCAATAAACATACATGTGCAGGTATCCTTTTTATAGAGTGATTTGAGTTCTTCCGGGTATATTCCCAGTAGGGGGATTGTGGGGTCATATGGAAGGTTGATTTTTAGAACTTTTAGGAATCGCCACACTGATTTCCACAGAGGCTGTAGTAGTTTACACTACCACCAACAGTGCAGAAGTGTTCCCTTTTCGCCACATCCTCTCCAGCATCTGTTATTTTCTGAGTTATTCATGATGCCCATTCTGACTGGAGTTAGGTGGTATCTCAGTGTAGTTTTAAATTGCATCTCCTTGATGACTCGTGAGGCTGAACATTTTTTCATGTATCTGTTGGCTGCTCATATGTCTTCTTTTGAAAAATATCTATTCATATCTTTTGCCCACTTTGTAATGGTGCTGTTTGTTTTTTTTCTTTTCAGCACGTTTGAGTTCCTTGTAGATCCTTGATGTGAGGCCTTAGTCAGACATGGAGTTGGCAAAAATTTTTTCCCAGTCTATGGACTGTCTACCTGCTCTCTTGATGGTTTCTTTTTGTTTGTATTTTTGTTTTGTTTTGTTTTCTGAGTTGGAGTCTCACTCTGTCACCCAGACTGGAGGGCAGTGGCCACTCCTGACCACTGCAGCCTCGACCTGCTGGGCTCCGGTGATCCTTCTGCCTCCGTCTTCCAAGTAGCTGGAACTACAGGCGCGCACTTCCATGCCTGGCTAGTTTTTTATTTATTGTAGAGATGAGGTCTCACCAAGTTGCCCAGTCGGGTCTCGGACCCACGGGCTCAGGCAATCCACTTACCTCGGCCTCCCAAGGCACGGGATTACAGGCTGAGCCACCGAGCCTGGCCGTTGATGGTTTCTGTGGCTTTGCAGAAGCTTGTCAGTTTAATGAGGTCCCACTTGTCTATCTTATCTCTTATGGCCTGTGCAGTTTGGGTTTTGCTCAGGAATTGGATGCCAGTTCCAACTTCCATAAGGGTGTGTCCTGCATTTTCTAAGGTTCTTACAGTTAGAGGTTTTACATTTAGGTCTGTGATCCGTTTAGAGTTAATTTTTGTGTATGGGGATAGGTATGGGTCCTGTTTTAATCTTCTGCATGTGGTCAGCCAATTTTCCCAGCACCATTTACTGAATAGATTCTTCTCTCCCTAGTAGTGCATGGTGGAGGCTTTGACGAAGATGAGTTTGGTTGAGAAATTGAGGTTTTGCTTCTGGAATCTCAATTCTATTCCATTAGTCTATGTGCCTATTCTTGTACCAATACCAGGCTGTTATGGTTATTGTAGCTTAATAATAAAGTTTAAAATCTGGGAGTGTGATACCTTCTGCAATTTTTTTTTTAACTGAGGATTGTTTTGGCTATTCTTGGTCATTTATGTTTTCATATGAATTCCTGTACTGTTGTTTCTAGGTCTGAAAAGAATGTTGCTGGTAATTTGATGGGTATTGCATTAAATCTGTAGATTGCCTTAGGTAAAATGGACATCTTAACAATGTTGATTCTTCCAATCCATGAGCATGGGATATTTTTCCACTTGTTTGTGTCATCTTTGATTTCTTTGAGCAGTGTTTTGTAGTTTTCGTTGCAAAGGTCTTTCACATCTCTGGTTAGGAAGATGCTGATGTATTTCATTTTTTGTGTGTGTGTGGCTATTGTGAGAATTGCATTTTTTGGGGGGGTTCTGTTTGTTTATTATTGGCGTATAGAAATGCTATTGCCTTTTGCACATTTATTTTATACCCTGAGACTTTGCCAAAGTTTTTTATCAGCGAAAGGAGGTTTTTGGCAGGTTCTCTTGGGTTTTCAAGATATACAATCATGTTATCTACAAAGAGAGATAACTTGACTTCCTCTTTTACTATTTGGATACATCTGATCACCTTTTCTTCTCTGATTGCTCTACTAGGACTTCCAAAACTATGTTGAACAGGAGGGGTGAGAGTGGGCATCCTTGTCTTGTTCCAGTTTTCA
>NW_007247121.1:172901-197882 GCF_000164805.1 Carlito syrichta
CAATCCACTCACCTCAGCCTCCCAAAGCGCGGGATTACAGGCTGAGCCACCGAGCCCAGCAATGGTTCCAATTTTTGTCTGTTTAGGAATATGCTGGCTGTAGGTTTCTCATAGATGGCTTTTGTTATTTTAAGTTATGTTCCACCTATGATTAGATATTCAAGGGTTTTTATCAAGAAAAGGCACTGGATTTTATCAAAAGTTTTTTTCTGCATCTATTGATATAATCATGTAGTTTTTGTTTTTATGTCTGTTGATGTATTTAATTCCATTTTATGGTCTTACTAATGTTGAATCAGCCTTGCATCCCAGAGATGAAGCCTACTTGGTTATGATGGATGATTTTTGAGATGTGTTACTGAATCCAGTTTGCTAGGATCTTGTTGAGAATTTTAGCATCTATGTTCATCAAAGATAATGGCCTGTAGTTCTCTTTCTTTGTTGGTTCTTTACCTGCTTTAGGTATCAATGTAATGTTAGTGTCATAAAATAATTTGAGGAGAGTTCCATCTTCCTCAATCACCTGGAATACTTTCACTAGAATTGGTATCAGTTTCCCCTTTGATGTTTTGTAGAATTCTGCTGGAAAGCCATCTGGACCAGGGTTTTTTTTTTTGTAGGTAGTTTTATTATGACATAGTCAATCTCCTGGATTGTTATTGGTCTAGTTAAGGTCTCAATTTCTTCTTGTTTCAACATAGGGAGGTTGTGTGATATCAGAAAGTCCTCCATTTCCTTTTAGTTTTCAAGTTTGTTTCCATACAAGTGTACATAGTAGTCTCTGATAATCTTTTATATTTCTTCAGGGTCAGTTGTGACTTCATCTTTTGTGTTACTGATTGAGTATATTTGGGCTTTTTATCTCCTTTTCTTGGCCAGTCTGGCTAGGGGACCATCAATCTTGTTTATCCTTTCAAAGAACCAGTTTTTTGTTTCATTGATTTTTTTTGTATTAACTTTTTGTCTTTTATGTCCTGGATTTGGGCTTTTATTTTGGTAATCTGGATTCTTCTGCTGAAGTTAGGGTTTTGGTGGTCTTGCTTTTCTGGCTTCCTTAGGTGACCTGTTAAGCTGTTAACTTGTGATCTTTCCATTTTCTTCATGTGTGTTTGTAAAGATATAAATTACCCTCTTAGTACAGTTTTCATGGCATCCCAGAGGTTTTGATAAGATGTTTCTTCATTTTCTTTTGTTTTCAGGTACCTTTTAATTTCTATTTTGATTTCATTGTTGACCCAGGAGTTGCTTGGTATCATACTGTTTAGTGACCATGTCTTTGTGGGTTTTGGGGCAACTTTGCTGGTGTTGATATTTATTTGTATTCCACTATGGTCTGAGAAGGTGTGTGACAAAATTTCAATCTTATGAAATTTATTTATGTCTGATTTATGGCCAATGATGTGGTCAATCTTGGAGTACATTCCATGTGGTGATGAGTAGAATGTATATTCTGTGGTCATTGGGTGGAGGGTACTGTAGGTATCAATTAAGTCCATTTGGTCAAGAGTCACATTGAGGTTCCAGATCTCCTTGCTGATTTTTTGTCTTGATGATCTGTGTAGCATTGTGAGTGGGGTATTAAAGTCCCCAGCTATTATAGTTTTAGAGTCAATCTCTTTTTAAAATTTGACTAGAGGCTGCTTTACTAACGTTGGTGCTCCTATGTTGGGTGCATATATGTTTAGGATGGATGTTTCTTGTTGATGGATTGAATTTTTTATCATTATATAGTGATCTTCTTCATCTTTTTTAATTTTTGACAGCTTAAAGGGTATTTTTATCTGAGATTAAGATTGCAATTCCAACTTTCTTTTGTGTTCCATTCACCTGAAATTCTGCTTCCCATCCTCTTACTTCGAGTCTGTGAGTGTCCTTTCTGGTGAGATGAGTCTCTTGGAGACAATATATTGTTGCCTCATGATATTTTATACATTTTGCCATTCTATGTCTTTTTAGTGGTGCATTTAGTCCATTCACATTCAGGCTAATTGTTGAAATGTGACAGTTTATCCCTGTCATGAGGTTCTTATAGAGTTGTTTTTGTTCCTGTTTGTTTGTTGTCTTTCTTTTGATTTTTGGGTTGACTCGTGTGTGTTTTCAATCTTTTTGTTGCACTCTTGTGAAGACCTTTGTCATTCTTTTTTCCCTTTCTTCTATGTTTAATACTATCTTAAGTGTTTCTTGCAGAGCTGGTCTGGAGGCAGCATAAGTTCTTAGGGATTGAATGTTTGGGAAAGATTTTAATTCTCCCTCGCTGATGAAGCTTAGTTTAGCTGGGTAGGTTATTCTTGGTTGAAATTGATTATATTTGAGAACTTTGAATATTGGGCTCCAAGCTCTCCTAGCCTGAAGTGTTTCTGTAGAAAAATCTGCTGCTATTCTAATTGGTCTTCCTCAGTAGGTAGTCTGACCTTTATCTCTTGCTGCCTTTAGGATTTTTTCATTTATACCTACTTTGTTTAGGTGAATTATTATGTGTCTAGGAGTTGGTCTTCTCATTTGTTGTCTTGCAGGGGTTGTCTGAATCCCTTGTTTGAATTTTCACATCACTGATGAGATGTGGGAGGTTTTCTTGAATAATTTCATGGAATATTTGTTCCAGGGTGGTCTCTGTCTCTCTTTCTGCCTGAGGAAGGCCAATTACTCTGAGGTTTGGCCTCTTGAAGTAATTGCTCATCTCTTGAAGGTTTTACTCTGTCATTTTAAGCTTCTTTTCTATGTTTTTGACAGTTTGGATTAGTTCTGTATTTTTGTCTTCAAGCTCTGATATTCTTTCTTCTGCTTTATTAATTCTGTTTTCCATGTTTATCAGTTCATTATTTATTTCATTCACAGTATTCTTTAATGCTGTTATCTTAGTTATCAACTCCTTCCTATTTTCCTCTTGTCTCTCCTCAATTCTTTTTAATCTCTCTATTAATGCCTTGATATCTGGGTTTGTAGTTTGAGACCAGTGATTCTGGGGGCTCTTCATTTTTTGCATTCCAAAATCTGTTTTCTCAGTGTCTGGTCCTCCAGGGGTCTGTGAGAGACCCATATTCTTTTAGTTTTTCTTCATTTGTGTAGATTTTCCTCTCCCCCCCAACTTCCCCTCCCTTTCTTTAATTCTGTTTTTCAGGGATGGCAGGGTTGCTTTTACTTCTTTTGCTCAGTCTCCTATTCTTCCTTATGTTGATCCTCTGGCATTGCTCACTTCTGATTCTGGACTGTGGGTTGGGGGCTGTACTTTTTGCAGTTTTGAGATGTAATTGAGTGGGGAGCTGTGATTCAGAATCTATCAGAAGATCCCAGCATCCAGACAGTTGTATGGGCACCCCGGAACCCATTTCCCACTGCCTTACAATCTGTCCATGCAGTGGGGGTTTAGGTTTGCTCCCTGGAACGAAATGAGGTAACAAAAAGGAAAATAATGGAAGGAGAAAGAGGGGGTCAAAAGGAAGGTGGAGTGAGAGAAGAGTAAGGGGGAAAACAGACAGACATACTAGTTAACTAATGAGAAGAGACACAAAGACAGAAAAGAGAGGGAAAAAAACAGAAACAAAAAACCCCTAGAGCATACAGGTAATCACACAAACACACAGTCCAATAAAATCCTGCCTATTGATGTAGATTTCTTCCATACAAATAAGGGGTCTAAACATAGAAAGAAGAAAGAAAAAATTAGTAAAATAACAATAGCAAAGCAAGTATGAAAATGTTATCAAAACCTGAATGAAAGAGGAAAAAAAACCTAAAGCAAAAAGCAAACAAAAGTGAACAAAACAGTCAAAAAATAAAAATAAAAAATAAAAACAAGGAATCAGACTGGTTCTGATGTCCTTCCCTTATGTCCAGAGTCCCTTTAGCTCTGATCTCTAGCCCCTCCTCTCTGCTCTCATTCCAGGCAGATAGGGTTCCTTATAGCTTGGGTCAGTTGCCGCAGGCCTACTTTGGAAGAGGGGTTGAGTCAGATGTGGGTTCACTCAGCCTGCTGCCTGACAGGTCTGCCACACAGATCTGAGTTGTCTGTGTCTGATTCAGCTTGTGGGAGGGGCTTCTTTCTCTCCCAGTTTGATGAGATTACCTTAGGCAACAAGTTGGAGGCTGTGCAGAGCTGGGCAGGGCAAGGCAAATTTCAGCCTGGTCCTGGGTCAAAGAAAATGGCCACGGTGGGCAGCTTCTCACTGGGCATGGACTCCTCTCTGGCTTTTCCGATCCTCTCTCTCCACTGATCAGATCTGGGGCTCCAGCTGATCCATCATGACAGGTGATGATGTGGGCCAGGCACCCGGTGAAGGTAATAAGCTGGATTCAGCAGGCTTTTCTCAGGTGCATTCCCACGAGCAGCAGATGTTCCTGTGTGGGATCTTGCCAGCCATGCTCCAATCTCAGGGCAGTGGAGGCTTGCAGTCGCCCTCAGAGGGGGGCCCAGGTGCATGCACCCAAGTATCCCCTCAGACAGACTTTCACCCTCCCACCAGTGCCTGCCCACTCACTCAGAGAGTCTTTATGAACACTTGCCTCCACGGAGACTCTTATAGACTGACCTGTCAGTCACCATCTTAAGCTCCACCCCCATAGTCTCATCCTTTATACTTAAGTCCTAGTCATTCCTAAAATCCAAGTGTGCGCCTTAATTCCTGCTGGAGACTTTTCCATAAATGTCAACCTGTAATGATCTCCCTCTTTTATAAACCCGTACACTTGGAGTGCTGCCACACAGATTTATACTTAACTGTTCTCTAATAAAATTATTTTTATTCAATGTATCACTCCAGATAAAAACTTAGCTTCTTAAAGGTAAAAACTATGACTTCTATGTATTTTGCACTATCTACAATGCTGAGAGAAATTTTGAGTCCAATAAATATCTGTTGATCAGAGTGCCTGATATTATAAGAAGTTATTCAGATAAGTGGTAAAAAATGATGACTCTTGACAACAAAACTTAATAAAGTTCATAAGTATTACATTATAGTTTCACATAACACTTTCCCAGACAGTCCAGGAGTAATTTTGGTGAAATTTTAATTTTGTTAAAAATACTATTTTGAATTACAAAGCTTTATTAATGGATAAAATATATCTCAGAGTCTCTCAACAAAAAATGGAAATTTGTAAACTTATGATATTCATGGTCCAGATTTACCAAGTCTAACTGCCAAGAGAAGTAATTTTCACAATAGCAGAGGAAGGCCATTTTTGCTGGAACCACATGAAAAAATATTGATTTGAAGATTTTTAAAGAAAATTTTCAGAGCAGTGTGTGAACAGCATTGGAAACCTGTATGAGCCATTTTTCAAACTTATATTAAAGCACATATACCATTTCCGAGATCACAGTGAGATGTTAAATAAAAGTTGTATGAATTATACATAATTTTTATTTTGGAATAAGTTAAGTGCATAAAAGTAAAGTATCAACCTTCTTTTTTAAATTTTTTTTTTATTTTAAATATGTGGTGTACAATTCAGGGTTAGGCATACAAATGTTCATCATGCAGTTACCCTTGTTGATGAGGTGTGCCCCCCACTCCCCTGGCAGTTTCCCACTACTGCCAATTCCTTTCTTATAGTATGACAATAGCTGTTCAAGGTCTGCTTATGAGTGAGAACATGTGATACACGGTTCTTTGTTTCTGTGATAGATCACTCAGTATTATAGACTCTAAGTCCATCCAAGTTGCTGCAAAGTTCATGATTTTGGCCATCTTTATGGCTGTGTAATATTCCATCATGTATATGTATCCCATTTTTTATCCAGTTCTCTTTTGATGGGCAGCACAGTTGGTTCCATATTTTTGCTATTGTGAATAATGCTGCAATAAACATGCGTATGCAGGTATCTTTTCCATAGAGTGATTTGAGGTCCTCCGGGTATATTCCCAATAGAAGGATTGTGGTATCGTATGGAAGGTCGATTTTTAGACCTTTTAGCAATCATCACACTGTTTTCCACAGTGGCTGTACTAGTTTACACTCCCACCAACAGTATAGAAATGTTCCATTTTCACCACATCCTCTCCAGCATCTGTTGTTTTTTGAGTTATTGATGATGACCATCCTGACTGGAGTTAGGTGGTATCTCAGTGTGGTTTTAATTTACATTTCTTTGATGACTAGTGAGGCTGAGCATTTTTCATATTTCTGTTGGCTGCTCGTATGTCTTCTTTTGAGACGTGGCTATTCATATCTTTGCCCACTGTAACCGGGCTGTTTATTTATTTATTTCTTCAGCACATTTGAGTTCCTTATAGATCCTAGATGCTAGACCTTTGTCAGACATGGAGTTGGCAAATATTTTTTCCCAGTCTGTGGGCTGTCTCCCAGCTTTCTCAATGATTTATTTGGCTTTGCAGAAGTTTGTCAGTTTGATGAGGTCCCATGTGTCTATCTTATCACTTATGGCCTGGGCACTTGGGGTTTTGATCAAGAATTGGTTGCCAATTCCAATTTCCAAAAGAATGTCTCCTGCGTTTTCTAAGGTTCTTATAGTTTGAGGTTTTACGTTTCGGTCTTTGATCCATTTAGAGTTGATTTTTGTGTATGGGAATAGGTAGGAGTCTTGTTTTAATCTTCTGCATGTGGTCAGCTAGTTCAGAGTCTCACTCTGTCGCCTAACTGGAGTACAGTGGCACACTCTTGGCCACTGCAGCCTCAACCTGCTGGGCTCAGGCAGTCCTTCCACTTCAGCCTTCCAAGTAGCTGGGACTACAGGCATGTGCCACCATGCCAGCTAATTTTTTAAATTTATTGTACAGACAAGGTTTCACAAAGTTGCCCAGGCTGGTCTCCAAAACGTGGGCTCAGGCAATCTTCTTACCTCAGTCTCCCAAAGTGCCAGGATTACAGGTGTGGGCTACCGCTCCCTGCTAACCTTCATTTTTAATTCTATTATTTAACTTTAAATAAAAATAAATTAGTTGAGACAAACTTAAACTCCCAGATCTAATAACCATTTTTGATGCCCTTATTATGCCTGAAGTATAGGTGTCAAGAAACATGATATTTTATAGTTGCCATTATGCAGGTTTTACTTAACAAAGAAATGAGAAATGATAGACCTTACCAGACTTGATATTCAAGTTATCTTCTTTAACATTACGAGTGCCTTTTTCCAAATATATGTGCAGAAAATTATACTGAAGTGGTTGGCAAATGACTGACATATCAACTTTGTCTAAATAAAATATAATAAATGCTGTTCATATGTGTAATATTAAAGTCTTAGATAAATAATTATTATGAGACCCTACTTTCCATTTATCAAATTAGACATTTTAATCTGGAAATACTTGAAACATATGAAATGGAGAGTTACAAAAATTTACCAATGGAAAAATCATAACCAATGCCTGATTTTAAGTACAACAAGCAATGATTTTCTTAGAATTACAGAACAGGATTAAATGTGCAAAATGCATAGGTTCTAACTTTCAAATTAAAAAATACCTAGGCCAGGTGTGGGGGCCTCTAATACCAGCATTTTGGGAGGACAAGGCAGAAAAGTCACTTGAGCTCAGGAGTTGGAAAGCAGCCTGGGCAACATAGCGAGACCTCATCTCTACAAAAAAAAAAAAATTAAGAAATTTACCAGGAGTTATGGCGTGTTTCTGTAGTCCAAACTACCCAGGACACTGAAGTGAAAGGATTGCCCGAGCCCAAGAGATCAAGGCTGCAGAGACTTCACCTCAAAAAATAAATTAAATTAAATTTTTAAAATTTAAAAAAATCACATCTTTCTTAATTGGCTTACAATGGCTGATACAACATCTGAATATTTATCAAGTGTTTGACTGAGACTGAATACCTTTAAAATTGCTTTTTACTGTCTACAAGGCATTTGTTTTTCCTTGTTTGCTAGACTAAAAATTTCAGCAGACAATAGTGCTTTTGGTTACACTAAAAATCTACACAGTAATTCACTAAATGGAAGCCCGTCGATTACATATGAATTTGTCTTGCCAAGATGCAGAGTTAATCGTTTGTTTTTGAGATGAATGAGGAAACTAAGCATTCGGTAGCTGATTGGGATGTCAGGGTTTCTGTAAATAGTATGCTGTAATCATTTATCCTTCTTAATCTTTCAGAAAGATGGAATAAAATAAAAGTCTCATGATAGAGTAAAGAAAGTCACAGAACCCACATAAATCTGGTGTAGGAAAGAATAACAGAAGCAAAAACCACAGTCACACCAACACCAGTGACAATTAACATTAATTGTGTACTTACTATGTGCCAGGAACTATGATTTGAAAATTTTCCACGCGTTTGTTTATATGCTTTCCAAAGCATTCTATAAGATATGCAGTGTTTTTATTCTCATGGAGGTAAATAACTTGCTCAAAGTCACACAGTTAGCTTCTGAGTGTATACTAAAATTGAATTTATAAATCTTAAGTTTCTAATTATTATGATTCATAGTCAGAACACTGCAGAATGCCTGCAAACACAGTAGGATCTTAAAATATTAAGATTGATCTGATGCTACCTTTATGAATTAGTACATTTTTTAAAAAGAGCATTTTCGTCTACTGAGTATCTTCCTAATGCATGCAGATGTCCCATGTAATTTAAATTTGCTAAATGTGGGGAACCTAACTGGACAGAGAAAAGCCAGAAGGTATTCGTCTCTGGTTTCACTTGACAAATATATATATATTTTTAAACACTATCTGTATTAGGCCCTGTATTAGACACTCGTGATATAATCAGTATAATTCAGAAAGGTTCCCTTCCTACTCACAATTCAGTGGAGCTCTTCTTAGATCTGTGTTAAACACTGTCCCCAGAATAAAATGATGTTTACAAAATACCCTTTCCAGAAAAGTTATTATCAAAGCAGAGTCTGTTTATTTTGGCAGAAATGCTCTTCATTTCTTTCATTCCTGGTGAATACCTACTCATTAATCTACCCTTCAAGAATTTGCTTAAATGGGCTGGGCATAGTGGCTTACTCCTGTAGTCTCAGCTACTCAGAGGCTGAGGTAGGAGGCCTGCTTTAGCTCAGGAGTTTGAGGCTGCAATGAGCTAAGATCACACCACTAAACCCCAACCTAGGTGACAGAGCAAGACCTTGATTCTTAAAAAAAAGAAAAAAGAATAAGAATTTGCTAATTGTTAATTTCTGTAAAATGATTTGCTAATGATAATTGCTTCCTTCTCAGTAGCGTCATTTATGCAATCACCTCTTTGAAGGCAACAGTCATTTATTGTTTAACATAGGTTTAGTAGGTTCCTTAGGTTAGAAACAGACTCTGAGATGAAGATTCTTGTACAGGTGATTTAATAAGGAAGTGCTCCCAACCCAGGGGAAACTCCTAAGGCAGTGGAGGAAACAGGACATGCAAGGAGGAAGGAAAGCAAGAATGTGATCTTAGGGAAATTGCTATAGAAGGTAAGGTTTCGACCTGATCTTATTGGGTAACTCTGGATTGAAAGTTAACTCTGAGTTATCTTTTTCCCCCTTTTTTCTTTTCTTTTTATTTTTTTATTTTAAACGTGTGGGGTGCAGTTCAGGGTTTAGGGACAAAAGTGGTCATGATACAGGTGAAGTTTGTTTCTTGATCCAATAAATGGAAGCTAGGTTTTCAAACTCTGCCAATCAAAGGATGCAAATTCCCGGGCACTTCTAGCTCTTTGCTGTGTTTCTCCCTGTGTGTATGTGTGTGTGCTGCAAAAAGGCACCAGTAGCCCAAGGGCAGTCCTGTAAAAAAGATGCAAAGTTGCTGGCTGTTGGAAGCAAAAGCACACCAAATGGGTGCTGAGGCACACATGTAAATAGAAAAAAGGAATCTGAGGGACCTGGACACAGCAGTGATAATTCTACTACAGTGCCCAATATTCAAGCCAAGTCTGCATTAGATCACATGAAGACTCAATGAGCTCAGAGTCAGAGTTTAGGTATGTATAAAAAAACAAGCAATGCCATTTAGATTAGTGACATTAATCATTCTTAACTTGCTGCTTCCTATTCAATTTCCATTACACAATCACTAGCTCTTTTCAATGTCCATTGCCAACTAGAATAGGTGCTGCAAAGAAAGCAGGTACATAAGTAAGAATGGTATTTGGCACAAGCAGTTCCTGAGTCTTGAGAGCTGAGAGTAACAATCTGCGTCCAAAAGGCCAAGTATTCCCAGATTCTTTTTATCCAAAAGAGATTTATATAATATTCTGAATACAAGTTAAAATTAGAGCCATTTTTTCTCTGTTTTCTATTTTGTTGCACTGTTCTCATGTTTCTGTTAGCCATGGAACACCTTATCCAAAAATATGTACATGCAAATTGTAACTATCCATTTGAGCACAACAGGTTTTATTCCCCAGGGGCTTGGGGCTGGATGCAACCATGCAGAAAGTGTGCATAAAATGCTTACTCACAATATAATACTTACAAAGCCTCCTATGCCCTTCATCTCCTTCTTACCATAATGCAGATTCCTCTTTCCCCTCATGCAGCAAATCTGCATAATAATAATTTACCAACTAGGATTTGGACCGTGAGTAAATAGTGATAGTTTAGAATACGACAGATCTGAACCTGAATCTCTCTTCTACCATTTATCGGAAGGATCACCTTATACAGGTCATTTTACCTGAGCTTTAGTTTCTTCATGTATAAAATAAAAATAATCATATACTCTAACCTGCAATGTCATATGAGCATTAAATGAGACAATCCGTGTTCGTCCTACCTGCAATGCTTAAAAAATGAGAAATAGCCCATAGATGGCAGCACGTTACCAGCACTTTAGCCTCTATCTTTTTTTTTCAAACAGGAGAAACTTTATTCTTCAAGACATAAAAATATAGGCACAAAAATCTACACATTTTGCCACAGAACACAATATTGATCAAACTTCCCAGTTCATGTAATTGCATCAGTTTAAGGCTTCAGAAAGTAGATGCCAAGATGGAATACGAAATATAAGAGATTTATTGGGATATAACAATGACTATTTCCTTGATCAAACTTTAGAGAGGACCCTGTGAGCCCTCTTTTCAACTAAGCCTTGTCCTTGGACCCTGTCTTTGCCTAGCAAAGTTGTAGCAAACATTTTTCTGAGGTAGGGTAGTGAGAATCCCCTAACCTTTGCCTACCTTCAGCAAGAAACCTGTTAAATTGGTTTAGAAAGAATCCTCTACCCGTGATATCTCCTCTTTGTAATTGTTTGCACACTGATGCCCCTCATTTTGCTCATTGACTATAAATCCCCAGCTGTTTTTGTTGTATTAGGAGTTGAACCCATTCTCTCTCCCCTGTTACGATACTGTTGATACCTACGTCAGTAGTCCAGAATAAAGCGTTCCTTACCTTACAAATTTTAAAATGTCAGAATATTTTCTCCTTTGACAGGTGGCACCTATGTAAGACAGGTGAAAGAGCAAGTGTAGGCTGGGACGTCTTTCGGTAATGACATAGTTCTGAACCCCTGTGAAGGCAGAGAGAGCAAAGTAGGAGGAGGAAATAGGAAGAGCCTCAGACCACAGTGCATCTCTGAGAAAGTCTTAGTAGTATAAAGGAGACCCCCAGGATAAAAACTGCCCATAGGAAGACATTTCATTGGGCAGAGATAGTCAGATCCAAATTTGCTCAGTCATGGGCTGGGATTTCCCATGAGACTGTGTCCTTGGCTCAACTGCTCACACTGAATCCTGAGTCCTAAAGGAACTGGAGTTGGAGGCTGTCAGCTAACAGCACTCCCTACAGCAGGTTGTTTCTTCAAGGGAGATCTGAACAGCTGCCACACCTAACCAGGTGCTTATGCTCTGTGGTCAAGTGACAGTGCAATCAAAGGGAAAGCAATGCATTTTGAGCCTGTTTCCTTACTAGCTGTGTGACTGTAAGAAAGTGATTGAAACTCTCTGAGCTCAGAGAGAATATATGAAAGTGCCAGTTCCTGAATAGTCTTGAGAGTTTTAATCTTTCACAGTAAGGCCCAGGCCATGAATTTCAACTGTAGGGTTATTACCAAGGTTTCCTTCCCTTCTGCCTTTATTTACACAGTCAACTCTTTCACCTGCTTATCAAGCCTTGATATGCCCATTGTGAAAGCAATGCTTCTTTTTTTTTCTTCCTCTATTTCTCCAAATTGATCCATATTACTGGTAATATTAATTACCAGTAATTTGCATCAGTCAGGATGGGCTAGGCTATATCGCAATGACAAACACCCAGTCATTCTACGTGACCATCATGGGGTAAGCTGCAACTCTGCTCTACATTGAGGCAGGGGGAAAAAGAAAATTTGAACCATACATTTACTCTTAAAACTTGTGTTAAAGAGTGACACACATCATTTGGCCAAAGCAAATCATATGACTAAGCCAAATGTCATCAGAACAAAATATATAATCCTCTTATAGGATTTTTCAATAATAAAATCTACTACATATTCACACAGTTTTCACACCTTCAACTTAGAATTTTTTGTCTTACAACATGTGTTTTGATATCAGTACTTCAGTTTGTGGAGTTAACAGAAATGAATAAATTAACTGTATGTGTCTCTCTTAGTAACTCCTTCTGAAACTCCTTACTTGAGCTCTATCATTTGTTTGCCTTCTTATCACTACAGCGCCTTAGCAAATATATTCTAAGTATATCATGGGGCTTTGTATGAAATGCATTAATCATTCATGCAGTTTTGATTGGCTTCTCTTTTTTTCACAGTGTATAGCAGCCAAACAAGGTCACTACTATAAGATTTATTACACAGTATTTTATTGACAATTGATTTTTCTCCTAAGATCTTACTGTGATACATTAGCCTATGGGTTTTTGTTACTTTTTTTTAGAAGGAAAAAAGTAGCACTCTGTCCTAATCCTGTGACAATCAGCCATAATAAAGGGAAATTCAGAGGGGGTATATTTTTTATGCCATTTTTTTTTCTAGTTATAAATGAGAGACAAGTCAGGCCAATTAATTGGTTCAGAAAGTTGACTTGTTCCAGTATTATTGCCATTTGATACTGATACTGTTTTGGTTAGAAGTGTAGCAAAATGTGGAATCTATATAATAACGTGAGGTTCAGAGGTCGAGGCTGTGGTGAGCTGTGGTCATGACACTGCACTCCAGCCTGGGTGACAAAATGAGACCCTGACTGAAAATCAAAACAAAACAAACAATTTGCGGTTGTATTTCTTCCTGAACTGGGCTCTCCCCATTTTTCATTAGAATGGGATTGTAATTCCATAATAATCTTGAGTATAGACTACTTATTGAAGTAATAGAGGATTTTAAAAATTCCAAAGTTCAATTTATATAATAAGAGGCACTTTTTCCTACTAATGTGTTTTGGGGGAAAAGGCATACAAATAAAAATGTTTAAAATGGAACCAACCTAGTCGGGCATGGTAGCACATGCCTATAGTTTCAGCTACTTGGAAGGCTAAAGCGGAAGGATCATCTAAGCCCATCAGGTAGACACTGGGGTGGCCATGAGTGTGCCACTGCACTCCAGCCTGGGTGACAGAGTGAGACTCCAACTCAAGAAAATAAAAAATAAATAAAATAAAATGGAACCAACCATGCTGTAGAGGATTTAAAAATGTGGTTTATATGCAAGATGGGTATTATGCAGCCATAAAGAAGGACAAAATTATGAACTTCACAGCAACCTGGATGGACTTAGAATCTATAATACTGAGTGACCTATCATAGAAACAAAGAACTGAATACCACATGTTCTCACTTGTAAGTGGACCTTGAATAATTATTGTAATACTTTAAGAAAAGGATTGGCAGTGGTGGGTAACTGCCGGGGGAGGGCAGGGTCAGGATTGGTAGTAGTAGGAATCTGCCAGGGAAGAGCGGGGGCAGGCTTGGCAGTAGTGGAAAACTTCCAGGGAAGGGGGAGGCACACCCCATCAACAAGGGTACATGCATAATGAACATTTGTATACCTAAACCTGAATTGTACCCCACATCTTTTTTTTTTTTTAGTTAGAGTCTCACTCTTGTCACCCAGGCTGGAGTGCAGCAGCACACTCACGGCCACGACAGCCTCCACCTGCTGGACTTGAGCAATCCTTCCGCCTCAGCCTTCCGAGTAGCTGTAGCTACAGGCGCACACCATCATGTCTGGCTAGTTTTTGTGATTTGTTGTAGAGACGAGGTCTCACCAAGTTGCCCAGGCTGGTCTAGAACCTATGGGCTCAGGCAAATCCTCTCACCTCAGCCTCCCAAAGTGCTGGGATTACAGGCTGAGCCACTGCACCCGGCCTGTACCCCACATCTTTAAACAAAAAAAGATAGTCAGGGTTCCTAGAAAAAAATATTGTTTAAAAATAAAATACTTAACTTTTAAAATGATATTTGAAAAATGTATGTGGTAATGTCCTTTTAGCAATACTAGTTGTCATCTTCTGATATTTTAAATTTGGAGACCTGGCTTTTCAATTCTGACTCTTATTTTGTCTTTTCTTATAACTATAAATGAAGTTCCCAAGTTGTGTTTTGAGGTCACCTAGGAGGCTAAGAACTATTTTAAATTTTCAAAAGGAATTGACATCTTGATTTGGTTCATCGCTTGGTTGTTATTGGTGTATAAAAATGCTATTGATTTTGAATCCTGAAATTTTACTTAATTCATTTATCAAATCTAAGAGTCTTTTGAAGGAGCCATTAGGATTTTCTAGGTATAAGATCATATTGTCAGCAAACAGAAATAATTTTACTTCCTCTTTTCTAATCTGGATGCATTTTAATTCATTTTCTTGCCTGATTGCTCTGGCTAGGACTTTCAGTGCTCTATTGAACAGAAGTGGTGAAAGTAGGCATTCTTGTCTTGTTCTACATCTTAGGCGAAGTGCTGTCAGCTTTTCCCAGTTCAGTATGATGTTGGCTATAGGCACAGCAAAGGAATTAACAGAGTGAAAAGACAACTCACAGAATGAGAGAAAATATTTGCAAATTATGCATCTAACAAAAGATTAATATCCAGAATCCATAAGACAGTCAAACATCTCAGCAACAACAAAATAACTCCATTAAAAAGTGAACAAAGGACATAAACAGACATTTTACAATAGAAGACATATAAATGGCCAACAAGCATATGAAAAAATGCTCACTATCATTAGAGATATGCAAATTAAAACCACAATGAAATACCATCTCACACCAGTCAGATTGGCTAGTGTTAAAAAGTCAAAAAAAAATGTGCTGGAAAGGAAGAAGAGGAAAGGGAATGCTTATTCACTATTAGTGGGATTGTAAATTATATAACCTCTATGGAAAACAGCATGGAGATTTCTCAAAGAACTAAGAATAGATTTACCATTCACCCTAATAGTCCCACTACTAGGTATCTACCCAAAGAAATAGAAATCAATATATTTAAAAGATTACCTGCACCCATATGTTTATCACAGCAAATTTACAATAGCAGAGATATAAAATCAACCTAAGTGTTCATCCACAAATGACTGGATCAAGAAATGGAATACTACTTAACCATAAAAAATGAAATCATGTCTTTTGCAGCAACATGGGTGGAACTGAAGGTCTTTATCTTAAGTAAAACAACTTAGAAACTTAGTCAGGTACAGCATGTTCTCAATTATATATGGGTACTAAATAACATAGACATTGAGAGTGGAATGATAGACAATGGAGACTTGGAAAAGGTAGGAGAGTGGGAGAGGGTGAGGGATAAGAAAGAACTTAATGGATACAATGTATGCTATTCAGATGATGACTGCACTTAAAGCCCAGACATTACCACCATACAATATGTCTGTGTAACAAAACAGCCCTTGTGCCCCCTAAATCTATCAAAATAAAAACAAATTTCAAAAAGAATCCAGTAACCTTTGTCAGGCACAGTAAAAACTACTAAGGCAAGGTAGTTCACAGTTTCATCATTAGATCACATGAAATTTCTTTAGATTTCCTCATATCTTTGTAAGGCTATTTTTTTGGCAATTGCTATAATAAAAAGAAGTACTGCACAAAAATAAGTGTAGAACAAGAAATGAAGGAGATAGTATACAAACTGATTCCAGGTTATAGGAGGTGCACAGTATCAAACGGGCACATACTTCTTGTGGTTCATTATGAATGACATAAAAGTTCTATTTTTTTTTCCTTTTTTCCAAGTGACTACTAACTTAAAAGTGTGAAGGTAGCTATTTCTTTTGGGGGTCTAACAACCCAATAAACAGAATTTTTATACATATTTATTTTGGCCTAGGGTCCTACATAAAAATATTACTGAAACACTAAGGGCATCCCGGTGTGAGAATACTTGAGAAACTCTGAACTATGTGGTTATCATAAGGGTTGTTCTGGTGGTAAAATGGTATTCAATTTACTCAAAATAATAGATTATGTGGATTTATAAATGTATATAAAATAGTATTGTGCTCAATGCCTTATGTCCTCCATGAGTCAAAAAAGAAAAACGTTCTTGTATCTGAATCCCATATAATAATATAACCATACATAGTTTTCTATAATGGACAACAAAAATATTCCTTGATCAGTTGTTTAAAATAAAATCAGTTGTTAACAATCAACAAAATACATTATTTTGATCAGTATTGTAGACATTGATTATTGCTTTCCCTGGAATCTACTCACTTACTATCTCTCTCTCACAGAAACATACACACACACACACACACACACACACACACACACACACACACACACACACACACGCGCACGCGTTCACATACACAAAACCACTGTGTTTTTTGGATGAGATTGGCCTCCTCTTCCCACCCCCCCCAGATCCATATTTAGGTCTACCCACACCAATCAACATAATTCCATCCCCTTTGGACTAATGATTGGTTAAAAATGAGCATGTGAGCCAGGCTCGGTGGCTCAGCCTGTAATCCCGTGCCTTTGGGAGGCTGAGGTGAGTGGATTGCCTGAGCCCGCGGGTTCGAGACCCGCCTGGGCAGCGAGACCTCATCTCTACAATAAATCAAAAAATCAGCCGGGCATGGTAGCGCATGCCTGTAATTCCGGCTACTTGGAAGGCTGAGGTGGAAGGATCGCCGGAGCCCAGCAGGTCGAGGCTGCGGTGGCCGGAAGAGGCCACTGCACTCCAGTCTGGGTGACAGAGTGAGACTCCAACTCAAAAAAAAAATGAGCATGTGATGTGTCTCATGCTCTAGTTTGTCTAATAAAAGTGGTGTCTAGCACTGTTTTGTTGTTGGAAGAAGAGATGCTCTCACTTGCTCACTGAAGGAGAACTAAGTCTGTGTCACAGGTTATGTTGGCAGTCATCTTGAAAGAGCTTGGGGAGCTAGCCAAGGATAAGAGGAGACACAAAAAGAAAGTAAGTTTGGGTGACATTTTTATTTTGCTTAATCAATTCTATACCAACCAAGAATCCATCTATACCAACCTACAACATAAACACACCTTTGGAAGTTTCTGAAAATTGAGCCAGTAAGTATCATCTTTGTTAAAGTTTTCTGTTATTTGCAACCAAAAACATTCTTACTGGTACCAAAAACATTCTTATTCCTTTTATAATTGCATATAGGAACATTTTAGAAAGTACAGCTAAAACTCAAAAAAGAAATTTTTGTTGTGGGAAAACATTTGGTTGCCATTCAAATAATAATAGGAATTGAGGTTGATTCCTTATTTCTATAAAAAAAATCACGCTTATTTAATGGCATGTAGCTACTATATGTGTATGTGTACCTACATGAACATATGAATGTATAGCTTTATTGGAAAACAAATACAAAAACTAACTTTTCCTGAGTACCTATCAAGTGCAAGTCAAGATGATCTTATTTAAAATACGTTTTAACATATTATGCTGTATTAAATAAATAGCTTCAAGCTATACAAATCCTCGTTGGGTGAAATACTTTTTAATTAATTATTTTCAATTTAAAATTTTCTCATTTATAAGTATATGCTAAAAAACAATTGACGGTCATTTAAATCAGTGGTTCTCAATTATGGCTGTATATGCCCATGACCATCCCTGGATATTGGGATTTTATTCGTCTGTATTGAAATCTAGGTATTATTAAAAACTCTCCAGGTGATTCTAAATGTGCAGCTAAGATAGAGTAACTCCATTTTATGTGACCTTTCTCAGAGAGTCTAACTTTGTTCCCACTACCTACTTTTGTTTCTTTCAACCTTCTCTACCAGCTTTCTGACCTAGGAATAATCGGCCAACTGCTGTTATTCTGTTTTAATTCAGGGGATAGACAGTCCAGCATCAACTACGTGTTGGACTCTGTCAAGAACCAAAGCTAAAATATCAACTCTCTTTATTATTTTTTTATATTTTCTTTCAATAATTCACCAACTGACATTATCTCCTGTGGATTTTCTGGCTTTTAAGAGTCAATGCTTAACAAACATCATTTTACTTCCTAAGCTGGGTTAAAGGACCTCAGTAAGAAATCTGTTGGGAGGTCTGAGAATGGACTTGGGCATAGACCTTAATTTAAGTAATTTTCCTTGCTATCCATGAACTAACAGTTATTGGATGATTGTTTCCTTTCATGTTTCCTCCTAGGATCTCAAAACACTAAGCATTCCTAATCAAAAGCAGGTAAATTAGATTCAATGAAACTGCCGGTGTTTATTCTCAAACACATTACCACAGAAGGTCTGTTCCAAATGTGACATCTGTGTTTCAGTAAAAGAGAAAGTAGGAGAACCATGACTGTTTATAGCGCAAATCATTGCTATGTTGTTTTGTTTTTGTCACAATAACGCTTTCTCACTAGCTTTCCCAAATTGCAGGAATCTCTAGAAATGAAATACATTTTATAGTCATAAGTATTATATATCATTACAATAAGAAAATAAAAACCTTCAAAATAATTTGATTTCTAATTTTGTGAGATTCAATAGAGATTTTCTGGATACTGTGGAAACAGGATATACTCTCATTTTCTTGTGATCTGAAACATGCACAATAGTACCAGCTGCTTCCGCTTTCTTACAATTAACAATGTCTTCACTCACTGCCGTTAAAGAACAGCACTCTCCAGCATATTAAAGTCATTTGTAAATTGTTGAAGGCAAAGATCACAGTTGGGTGTACATTTCCCAGAATGTATTGTCATTAGGAGTTAGGCTTGTTAAGTCACTTCCTGTTACTTAAATGAGTTTCCAGAGTCTTATATAAGTATTGAAAAAACATAACAAAATAGGGAACCTGACTCCTTCAATAATTGAGTATGTGTGTGGTGTGGTGTGGGGTGTGTGTGTGTGTGTGTGTGTGTGTGTGTGTGTGTGTGTTATACTAAAGTAAAAAAAGCCTTTTCACCAGAATTGTAAAATATTAATAAAATGTAGACTTTTATAGAACCATTATCTATAATATTGTCTAAATGTATGTAGTTCTCCACGCAATTACAAAAGGTCCAGCTAAGATTCTATTTTGTGTGACATAAAATGCTGCTAGATCCAATTTAAAACTTCCTCCTATTATTTTGTTGGATGAATGCAGCCATCTGATATAGGTAATGATGAGGGGGGAAAAGTCTCCCCTCATCATTTTCTACCTCCTGAAAGGTGTTATCTGATTTGAAGAGAAAAATATGTCTTGGAGAAAGAACCACAAACAAATAGAAAAATCTACACTTGAAAGAGCCAAAGATAAAATGGCATCTGCAGCCAGAAAGCTTGTTCTTTCCATCTGACAGTCAGAATTCCACTCTTTTCATCAGCATTCAGTTTTAATGCATTTTGCAGCAATGCAAACAGCAATAAACAAATGGAAAAGCAGAAAACATATTGCTTAGAACCAGACTGCTGATTCAATTATCATGTAATCAGAAGAGTCAAAAGCCAATTTTTACTCAATAAAGAAAAAGTGGATATGTAACTTTTATAGCCTATGAATCTTTCACTGGAGAAGAAAAGAGGTTATTAATGTGATTATACATATGAAGGTTACTATTGTCTCTAATGCAAGCTTGTAATATTTTCAACATTCAGAGAAAATACTTTAAAAAGGACTTTTTTCTTTAATAAGCAAAGTCAGGAGTACCTTTAATGTAGCAATTAACAAAAGAGATTACAAGTAACACTTTGTGTCAAGGATTTAGAAGACCTTTTATTGAGCTTTAGGTATTTATGTTATGGGATGTAGGGGAAAATATAATACACACAAAGTACAGATGATTTTAAATTTGAAAATGCATTAACAATAATATTAAGATCTTCAGTTATGAATATTCATATATTATGTTTAATTTAGTACCAAAGAAATTGTGGATATTTTGAGCTAAGGAAGATCAACACCCCTCATTTTTTCAGATAAAGGAACCTATTTCAAAGAGGTCAAATGACTTTCACAAAATATACAGCAGCTAGCAAAATAATCAGAATAAGAAAGCAGGTTGTTAAGTAGAGTGATATTTTTTCCACTGCAGCACACCTCACTGAGAATAATCTGAAATGTCACACATTAATACCATCTACAAAATAAAATATGAAACAAACACAACATAAGGTTATTTTAAGTACAAATACAAATTTATTTTAAGAATTTAGTTCATCTCATTAGACAAAATACGTTAAATGCAGGAAAGTATAGAAGTGAAAAAAACACAAAAAACTACCCAGTTATAAAAGAAGGAAATTCTGTCATTTACGAAATGTGTATGAACCTGGGGGACATTCTGTTAAGTAAATTAAGCTAGGCATGATCTCCCCTATATGTGGAATCTACAAGAGTAAACTCATAGAAGTAGAAAAATGGTGATTATCATAGGCTGACAGGGATAGAGGTGGGGAACAATGGGATAATGTTGGTCAAGGGATATAAAATTTCAAGAGATCTATTGTACAACATGGTAACTATGGTTAATGACAAAGTATTGTATACTTGAAAATTGGTAAGAGAATAGATTTTAAGTATTCACATCACAAAAAAATGATATGGTTATGAGGTAATGGATAGGTTGATTAGCTTGATTTAGTCATTTTACAATGTATGCAATATATAAAAACATTATACACCATAAATATATATAATACACCATAAACATATACAATTATACACCATAAATATATATAATTTTATCAATTAAAAATATTCTTTAAAACTCACCCAACCAGTGTGATTATTCTATTATTTCCTTCCACAAATGTTTATTCTATTATTCCTTCACTTTACCTCTTAAAATAAACTTTATTGAGCTATAAATTATATTCAACAAAATGAACTAGTTGTATGTAAAGAGTGTCATATGTTTTATCAAATATGTAGATTCATGTAACCACCACCCATTTAAAATATAGAGCCTTGCCATCATTCCAGAACAGTTCCTTTATGGGTGTTTGTTGATCCTCATTACTACTGTCTTCACAGGCAATACTCATCTGTTTCCTGTGAGCACAAACAAGTTTCACCTGTTCCCAAAATTCATCTATGGGGAATAATACAGTATGTACATTTTTAATGCCTGGCTTCTTTCACTTAGCAGAAAGTTTTTGGGGATCATCCATATTGTTGAATATATTAGTGATTTGTTCCTTTTTATCACTGAATAGTATTACATTGTATGGATATACCACACTTCATTCACTGTTATATCTAGTTTAGAGCCACTATCAATATGATATTATGATATGCATGCACTCTTGTATATGCACTGTTCCTCAGTTTGTCTGATGTCTGTCTGGTGTTTCCTCAGTTTGTCTGGGTTTGTCTGGTGTTTCCTCATAACTGGATTCTGGTTTGCAGACTTCAGAGGGTATCACATCTTGGAGTCACACTATGTTCATCTCTCCTTCACTGATGATGTTAATTTTGATCACCATGTCAAATCTTGTCTGATTTTCCAGTGTATATCATTTTGATTTTTTCATCCCTTAAAGCTTGTAAGTAATCTGTGAAGAGACACTTCAAGGCCGTGAAGCTATCCTGTTCCTCATCAAAACATCCCCCTATACTGAGTATCTATTGATAATACTTGACTGACTCAATATTTATCTTTATGGTTGCCAAATGTTGATTTTCCAACTCCAGTATTCACTTCATACTTACCAGTCATTACTCAACATCTACTGTAAGTGAAAGCTCTCGACCTCCCATATTCATTTACTTATCTATTTATTATGATTGCAGACCCATGAATTCCTATTTTGTCAATGGTTCATTATGGTTCTTATTTATTTTGGTGCTCAAATTGTTCTAGATTTGGCCAATAAAAGCCCTGTAAAGCTGGTTAGCTTTGGTCCCATGGACTGACCCATTGATTTTTTTAAAAATTATTGATTATATTCTGACATAATAATATGTTTCAGACTCATTTATGCTGGCTTAAATCCTGGAATTGACCATTTTGCCAAGTTGTCTGGACTTTTTAATAAGATCTGGTTGCTATGTATCCTCATTGCTCTAGGGGCAACTTTGCTTTTTAATCCCTTTATTGGGTAATGCTAGGAATGTATGCCTGTTTATACTCATATATCTAATATACATACAAGCATACATGAACACATATATAAAATGTGTATATAAACAAACACAGAAACAGCATATTTTAGACAATTGAATTTATGTCCTCAGGGTTCTTTGTTGCCTTCCATATTTTTATATTTCTTCCTCCACAGTGATAGCCCTAATAATGAGAACTTCTTCAAGTTTCTTCACATGATGTCTTTTAACACATCTAAAATAGTTTCAGGATTGCTTCCTCTATACCACTACAATAAACAAACCTTTTGAAAAGAAGTATAATTATTTTTTGCAAACCTCCTCACCTTCCTCCAACCCTACCCAAGACTGAAAATACATAGTCAAATACTTAATTTCTAAGTTACTTGGATTAGTCCTTTCTTTTTTCCTGTATTCAGAAAGATGCAATCAGAGAAGCAGTTCATAGTTTTCTGTGTTTCTTTTTGAAAAGATAAGCAGACATATACATGCTTTGTATTTCTCCATCTTTCTTATACTGATGGCTGCATACATTTATGCTCTTTTACACTATAACTTTTTAAATTAATATCATCTCCCTGGAATTCACTCCATATTCATTCAGAGATCTTTTTTTATTCTATTTAACAGTTACATAGTACTCATTTGTCTGTATGTTACACAGTTATTCAACCTCTCTAAACTTTGACATCTAGGTAGTTTTCAATATTTTATGATTACAAATAACACTTCAATATATAACCTTGGTTATATGTACTTTCCTGTTGTTGGAGGTGTATCTTCAGAGTAAATTCTAAGGGAAGGGGACTGCTAAGTTGAAGGGTAAATACATATGTGGTTTTCTTAGATATTACCACATTCTCCTTCACATAAGATTATACCATTTTGTTGTAACCAGCAATATATGAAAGTGACTGTTTCTCCCAGCCTCTGCATGATCTTTATACAAAAGTTAAGATTACGCTGTTAATGTAATATTATTTCCCAATTTAAAAAAATAACATTGTGTCACAAACACCTTCATATGTTGTTAAAGCTTCTATGGATATGATTGTATATAGTTGCATTATAGTCAACTGAACCACTATACCATAAATAATGAATTCATTTTTGAACTTAGTTTCAGAAATATTATTTTTGCATTACAATGAATAATTTTAGTGTATAATCATGTATTCGTGTGTAAGACTATATCATTAGAATAGATTTCTATTTTTTTCACTTAATATCCTCATATTACACATGAAAGACACTGAAGCTTAGAGAAATAGTAGAAAGCCTTGCTCATAAGTTTGAGAAGTTTATGCATTATATGAAAAAGCTTTAGCAGAAATATTTTTCTAAAATCAAATAATCTACACTGATATATGGGCAATAAAGTCTTTGTCAAGTACAGTCATTAATACAGTGGAAAAAAGGAGAAAGCTTTAAAAATATCAGCTGAAGCAATCCCCCTGACTTCCACGAATAATTCAAAATGTCTTTGTGTGTGAGAGATCTGGGTTTGGTGAGCTTTAGCATTTTAATAAAGAGCCTCAGAGTGATTACTAAGTACTTCAAGTATTCTCAAGTAATCTTGGTGCTTGCAAGAATTTTCATTTCATAAATTACTTTGTGCAATAATTTGAGAAACCAAGAGCTTTTCTTTTAAGCACACAAAGTTATGATACAATCTTTATTGAAAATTTGTGGACTTGTATTGCCATCCTATCCTAGTATTGGGTCACTCTTCTGAGAAGCAAGTTGATTTTTTTTATAGAAAGAGAGTTTGCCTTTTCTGAAGAAACAGTAGGCTCTGAGAGGGAAATGCCTGCTTTCATTAAAAGTGCAACATAGCTGTGGGGATTGGAGATTTTCCCTGTGGACACAATCATTTTATAAGTTACAAAATACTGGCGTTTACGCTGACAATATTGTATCAGTCCTGTTCAATGAGATGACTAGTCTTCCCTTTGCTGCTGACACATTCAGCTTTCAGCCTTCTTTAGTGTCATGCTCAATAAGGCATTCCTCATTTAAAACCTGCTGGTATTTCTGCCTCAAAACTTGCTTTGCTTCCTGGCTACTGCCTTTGCATTGGATTTTTCTGGTCTAAGGCCCAGGTTTGTTTGACAAAGCACCTGCCAACTTTAGCTCAAGCTGCTTCACCAATCTCACTCTAAATTGCATGTTGTTTGGTATATGGCACCATCTGCATCATGTCGCTGGCCTGTTTACATTTGGCCAAGCCTCGGCCTAGGTCAGACAATTTCCATCAATCATACACTGCCATGAGGTAGAGGAGGCTGCATGTCAAACTTCAGACTCTGCATCCAGCTGGAAAGGAGACTCATAGCTTCTGGTTCCAGAATCTCAGAGCAACGATCCTGATCAATATTATAGACAAAAATGTTGACCTAAATGGATTTTGTTAAGATTTTATGCCTAGCTTACAGGTTTTTTCTGAATTAAGTGAGTTGGGCTTTCTTATACTTTTTTTTTAATCAAATGACCAGTTAGTGGACCTTTATCACTTTATCACCAATAAACTAGTTCTTACCTTTCCAAAACTCCATCTCTCTCTCACTCTCTCTCTCTCTTTCTCTCTCTCTCTCTCTCTCTCTCTCTCTC
>NW_007247121.1:198007-202910 GCF_000164805.1 Carlito syrichta
ACACACACACACACACACACACACACACACACACACACACACACACACACAGACATACAGTTGCACTACAACTCAACTATATTCACATAATTTATTAATGTATCTTTCTCCCAGGCTAAATTGTCTACTCTTCATGGATAAAAAATTAATCTTATGCATGTTTTTGCCCTGCCTCCTTGGGTATAGCACATGACCAAGAACAAACTAGTTTCCTGATGGCTCAGTTTGAATGATAAAATCCATGAATACAAGTGTTAATTACTCTCAAATCTTTGTTACTATGGTCAAACAGGTGTTCAAGAATTATTTCCAGCTTCAAACATTTGTTCAAAGACTAAAGCAGAAGGAAGACACATATCAACAAATTTTGGAACTCCTTTAAGCAAGAGACTTCAATGATAAATAAGCACATTCTTTATGGTGACAGTTATGAACTGGAGAATGGTCCCAATTGGTCAATTTTATGTAAGCCTGAATATACAAATCTGGGTTGAATTTCCCCAAGAGAAGACAGTTATTGAGGTGCTTAATCATAATCATATTTACTAGTGAATTTATATTAAGGAGACTCATGCCCTTAATGGTGCCAACATTAAAAAGATATAAAAATTTGAAATTATTATTATGAGAAATGGATGATTGCTTCAATTGGGGGTAATAGAAGGTAATGCTGAACATAAATAAGTTTTGGAATTATTCATGAACAGTCAAGGTCTCTGGATATTTTGATATATTTGAGATGCAACAACAGTTTGTAAAAACTTTTGAATAATTCCTGTACTTCTTTTCCAAGACTATAAAATTATATACTTGTTAATAACTGGTAACCTAGATCCTTTAATAATAAACACACCTTCATAGTAGGTATCCAAAAATATACTAAAGATCAATGCATATGTAGATTGAAGAAATAAAAGTAAAAAGACTAGACATGCTGAAATTGTTCATATAGCCACGATGGAGTAACTAACTGGTATCAGACTTACCCTCTTATCATGAACTACTGTAACACTGGACACATTATTTGAGGCAGCTGTTTCTGGGCACTGAGTAAAACTCAAAACTTTGAAACTTAAGAAATGGAAAACACATGGGATAAGTCATTTTTCAACCTGGCTTTCTGTCTTAGGGTAATTTTCAGGATATGGCACAAGGAGAAGGAGCCTAATTGTAGAAACAGAGGAGAAATGATACAAATGCTGACTGACTATTTACCAGAACCAATGGTCACCTAAACAGCATGAAAGAACATTTTTTTAAATACTGGAAGAGAAACAAAGAAATAAAAGTTCATCAATTCAGAATTCTACATCCAGTGAAAATATCTACTGGCAAAGAGGGTGATGGAAGAAAACATACTTTTTTCCTATTTGTGACCCTGGGTTAAGCAAAGATTTCTCAGAAACAACACCAAAGTACATGCATAAGAAAGAAAATTGATAAATTGAACTTCATCAAAATTAAGAATGTCTTATCTAACAAAGACACTATTAAGACAATAATAAGATCAACCAAAGACTAGAAGAAATATTTGCAATTCAGAAACCTGAGAAATGACTTATATCCAGCATGTATTAATCAAAATAATTAATGTTCAAAACAGCTTTGAACAGATACTTGTTAAGGGAAAAAGTTATTCCTGATACTTGTTGAAAATGATTAGGAAGACTATATTCAGGACTACCCTAATAGGTATAAGGACTACTACAACTAATTTTTGCCATAGGAGGACTGAGATTAAGTTCAGTTCTGAATACAACTGGGAAACAGTAATTTATAGCCGAGGAGCAGAGTGTGAGTACTGGAGGATGAAAATTACTAAGTGCAATGATTAGTAAAGGGGGCAATTCTGGCCAAAAAGACCTGGCTAGATTCTTGCTGAAGGCAGGCCAGGATGATTGGATTTGGAGAATGATGACAAATAAGGAATTTGAATTCTGGCCAAACTGACAACATGATTCTTGTCAAAATTGGGCAATGCAAAGACAGACATAGACGTCTAAAAGTTGAAGCTTAGTTGGGAAGATAATTCAGAGGAGCCTGACTGAAGTTTGGTCAAGAAGAGGCTCTTTATTACATTTTAACAAAGAAGATCTCCAGATGGGATATTAGTGTATGAATAGATGCTGAAGATTATTGATTACAAAATTATGCCATATATTGGAATGGCAAAAAAAAAAAAAAAAAATTCTGACAAGTGCTGGTAAGAGTATGAAGCAACTGGAAATGCATTGCTGGTGTGAATGCTAAATAGTTCAGTCACTTTGGAAAACAGTTTCACAATTTCTTATAAGTTTAGTGTTTAAAAAACAATCATAAGGACCCCTAACAACTCAATGGACCCCCTCCTAGCCAATGGGTCCCTAGAGAAACCTTAAAAAATGAGTTGCCAGTCATAACAAAACAGAAGGTCAAATATACCTCATTATCTCCCTGCCCCCTTTTACTCCCTTTTGTGGTTTAGATACTGACCAACATTAATGTTAAAGCAGAGATCATAAGACTAACAGAATGGACTCTTGTTGGCAATAAGATACCAAATTATAAATTATAAAGAAGATCTGTGGTCATGTGAGGCAAGGGTTAAGTCACACATGCCTACACTTAAAGAATAAACTATGTTCTAACTGCCACAAGAGTTTTCTTTATTTTCTAGCAGCTAAACAAGCACCGGCCTTGAGATAAGAAATACTGAAACAATTGCAGCTCATCCACTTCCAGATGCTAACTAACTGACCCCCTGTTCTACAAGCCTTAACTACAGCTTTGATTGGACAAGAGACTGATTTCAGTAACTTTCTCCTGATAAGAAAGCACTGACAATCAAATGGTTCTGGCCAGTTTATAGAGGCTGGACACTTGAGTGTCTTCATGTCCCTGCTTTGCCTTTTGATGTATAGGGTAATACATTTAAATGTTGTCTCCACTCCAAAGTGAACATGGGATGCACGTAGCATGCATGTTTTTTCAGTATGCATATATCTTTTTACTTTGTGAATATTCATAGATCTTTGTGAATATTCATAGCTCCTCCTATAACCTGATGAATATGTATACTTAGCCAATCCCTTCAGCATAAATTTCTGTTTTATCTTCTCCTTCCCTGAATTGCCTGCTTATGTTCTCTGCCAGAAGCTTCACTCGTCAGCCTGTGGAGTGGCTAGCCTGCAGACTGTAACCCTTTGTAAGAAATAAAGTCTTCTTTCTAAATGTATAAATTATGTGATTTTTTCAGTTGACAAGTGAAATGAAAATGTATATTCACACAGAAATCTGTCATGAATGTTTATAGTGGCTTTATTCATAATCACCAAAATTTGAAATAACACAAATGTTTCTCAAATGTGGAATGAATAAAAAAGTTGTGGTACATTCAAACTATGAAACACTATTCAGCAATAAAAATCAGTGAATTATTGATACATGCAATGGCTTAATAAATCTCATATATGTTATGCTAAGTGAAAGAAACAAAATTTAAAAGACTACATAGAGCATGATTCTATTTAGATGTTCTTCCGGAAAAGGCAACATTATAGGGACAGAAAACTGATCTGTGGTTGTCAGTGGCTGGAAGTGGAAGGACAGGTTGATTTGAAAGGGCCATATGGGAATTTGTTTTGGGTGATGGCTATATTCTATATTGTGATTAAGGAGGTGTGTAACTTTATGTGTTTCTCAAAACTAGGAGAACTGTACACTAAGAAGGTTAAATTTTTCTGTTTGTGATTTGTACCTTAAAAAGCGAAAAAAAAAAGACAGGTATGACAGCCATTTTAAGATAAAAACTGAGAAAATTTCTTGCCAACCTATCTGACTTCTGAAAGATGACAAAGAAAATTCTTTAGCCGGGTTCGGTAGCTCAGCCTGTAATCCCGCGCCTTTGGGAGGCTGAGGTGAGTGGATTGCCTGAGCCCGCGGGTTCGAGACCCGCCTGAGCAGCGAGACCTTATCTCTACAATAAATCAAAAAATCAGCCGGGCGTGGTAGCGCATGCCTGTAATTCTGGCTACTCGGAAGGCTGAGGCGGAAGGATCGCCGGAGCTCAGCAGGTCTAGGCTGCGGTGGCCGGGAGCGGCCACTGCACTCCAGTCTGGGCGACAGAGTGAGACTCCAACTCAAAAAAAAAAAGAAAATTCTTCAAAATAAAGAGAAATGATACTGGAAGGAATCTCAAATCTATAGCAAAAAAAGGAAAAGTGACAGAAATTGCAAATATTTGGATAAATATAAAGGTCATCTGTTTTTTGTTTTGTTTTGTTTTTTAGTTTCCATATGTTTAAGAAAAAACTTAATTTTAAGTAATAAATAATACATAACAATAAAGGTATGCATTGCTTAATGATGGGGTATGTTTTAATAATTGACTTGTTAGGCAATTTCGTCATTTTGGAAACATCACAGAGTGTACTTACACAAACTTAGATGGTATGAACTACTACACACCCAGACTACAAGGTATGGCTTATTGCTCCTAGGCTACAAATCTGTACGGCATGTGATTGTACTGAATACTATAGGCAATCGAAACACAATAGTAAGTGTTTATATATCTAAGCACATCTAAACATAGAAAAGGTATAGTAAACACAAGATATTAGAATGTTATGGGAACACTGCTGTATACGTGGTTGATTGTTGGCTGAAACCTCATTATGGGACTCATGACTATATTTTATTGTGGGCTTTTTGACAGATATAGAAGGTAAATGTATGATAAAATAGCACAAAGTATAGAAGGGAAAGTAGAATTATACTCTTGAATGTTATTATACAACAATGCAAAGTTGTATAATATTAATTCTAAGTAAATTGTGAAAAGTTAGGAATATGCCAGGCTCGGTGGCTCAGCCTGTAATCCCGCGCCTTTGGAGGCTGAGGTGAGTGGATTGCCTGTGCCCTC